>NW_011934265.1:61326-137932 GCF_000733215.1 Auxenochlorella protothecoides
GTGCATGTCAAGGATGCATCCCCACATCATTACATCGCAAATAAACCCTGGACAGTCAGCCCTGAGCACGTACGGACCTGCCGAGGGGTAGACAAAGTTTGGCTGGCGCCGACCGCCTGCCATGTAGTCGGCCAGCATCTGCGGATGGTACTCCAGCGTTTCGCGGTAGATGAGATCCCGGACCTCATCTACGTTCAGCTTGCGCCGTTCAAACTCGAATGCGAGCTTGCTCACTGGCTGTGCACTGGGCTCGCGACTGGGCTGGCTCAACCCATGGAAGTATGGGTCGGCCAGGGCCTCCTCTGCAAAGGGTACCGAGGATGAAGCGGTGCCAAAATGAGGCCTGCTCACAGCAACACCGATAAAGTATACCTGAGTCCTCCTCATTCGTCTGAATCAGGTAGGCTCCATTTACTTGGAAGCTACGCTCACAAAGCCATGCTGCTCTTCGATCCTCCCAAAACACACCTGAGGTGGGTCTCTCGGCGGGATCAAAAGCCAGCAAGCGCCTGAGCAGCTTAAGAGCCCCTTTGTCAGCCTTCGGGAAGTAAGCCTCAAACGACGTGCCGGGCTTCTTCCGCATGTTGAGCAAGAATCTTCGGGCCTTCTCATTGCGCACCTAAACTCCAAGGAAAGGATGGGTAGGTGCATGAGCAAGCGGGAGCCCTCAGTATGACCCCGGGTGCTAATACCAACAGCAGAGGGATGGGCATGCCCACCTCGGTCGAAGCCCGAGTCCCCTGCCCGATTTTCCATTCGAACCAACAGCTGCATCGAGGAAACGGAGATCCCACCTTTGCAATGACTTCCTGGGCAGGAGTGCCCAGCAGGTCAGTGATCAGCTCCAGCTGGTGAACCACATTCCTGCCTGGGAAGAGGGGCTTTCCCAGGAGAATCTCTGCAAAGATGCAACCAATACTCCAAATGTCGATGGCAGGCGTGTACTTTGTGAAGAAGGAGCCGCAGAGCTCGGGTGCACGGTACCACCGAGTCGCCACATAGTCTGTCCAGAAGACGGTCTGTGGCATGTCGTTGAAGGCTGGTCGCGCCAGTCCAAAATCGCAGATCTTCAGCTTGCAGTCCGAGTTTGCCAGGATGTTCTTGGGCTTGAGGTCGCGATGAAAGACTTTAGCTACACCGTGGGGGTAGGGGATAGGGTCGCACCGTTTTCAAAGCAGGAAGACACCACCGACACACCGTGGGGGCAAGTCGGGCCCTGCCGCCATCCAAAATTTCCCAACACACTTACCGCTATGTATGTACTTAAGACCTCGCAGCATTTGGTAAAGGAAGAACTGGTGGTGCTCTGGTGTCAAATCATCATTGGCTTTTATCACCTGTGCAGATGAGACTGGAATGCCTCAGCCACAAACCAGCTGGCGCACACCCCTGCCAGAAGAACTGAAGCAGGCCCCCCCATGCCCCTGTCACATCTTGCTTTCCCACCTCGCCCCAGCCAAGGTCCTCTCACACAGAATGTTCACATACCTGATGGAGGTCGGTCTCCATCAACTCAAACACGACGTATATGTCCTTGAAGTCGTGCATGGAGGGTGGCAGCATGATGTGTTTGATCTCCACAATGTCTGCAGCACCGGGGGAGGCAAGGGGTCAGGATGGGAGGTACAGAGTGCTTCTGAGACCAGGGGACAGCTGCTACAAGCGCTGGAATCTAATCTCTAGTGGAAATACGCACCTGGATGTCTCAGCAGGCGGAGTAACTTAATCTCTCGCAGAATGCGGGTGGCATCCGACACGTGATCGAAGACATTTGTGATCTTCTTAATGGCCACCTTCTCGCCTGCATGACCAATGGAAGGGAATATATCGTGCAAACATTACACAGAAGTAAGTCTGGGGAGGATAGACCACAGCCAGACGACTTGCCTGTGAACTGGTCGACTGCACTCGCCACAATGCCATAGCTGCCCTTCCCTATCACTTCCGTGATCTTGTACCGCTGTGACTCCGTGGCCTCCGCGAAGAAGTCTTTCTGCTCCATCTGTGCCATCTGCATTCGTGTATGGATGAATTTGAGGAGCGACGGGCACAATTCCCCCATCATGCCTCTCAGTCCCACAGGAAGGAAAAGGATCTGTGCCCCTGGCGAGCCTTACCCGATGACCTGCCACACCCGAAGAATACCAAGCCCTTGAGCTATGGTTTGGATGCAAATATTCGAGTACAGATCCGGGTCAGATGGGAACCCCGAGCCCGGACGTTGCAGGGCGTGGGTCCAGAGTGACAGTTCCACGGAGATGGTCCCTCCCGGCTACTGGATGTCTGTCGACCCTGCCAGAACAGCCAGATCAGTTGTGCATGTCTTTCCGGCCGGTTAAATGGGGCCACAGCCGGTTGGATGTGCCGTACTGAGACTGGGAGGGTTCCGGCACGGAGCCACCCACAGAGCAATCCTGCTCAAACCTTAGTCCAGGGGTGGTTTGCAGGGACCAGATGCACCAGCTCTGGGAGAGTGAGGCCTTTCGATGTGATGCGGGTGTCGAGTCGCTGGTGCGTCTTGGTCTGCTCCCTAGCACGGGCGTTCCGTCGTTTGTGCACGGTGCTCCCGGGATTGGCAAAAACAATAAGACCCTTGCCACGCCAAAAAAATATCTGAGCATATGCGACCTGTTACATCATGCACATTCTTAATTGAACCTCAACCCGAGCTCGAGCGGGGTATATCTGGTTTCAAGGAGTGCTCGCCAGCTGGGTCGTGCTCCTCCTGCCTGCAATGTGCACCCAGGTGTGCAGCGCCACGGGCATTATCTCCACTCGGTTGCAGACTCAAGTCCGAATGCTACGTCCTTGACGTGTCACCTATTCCGATGCGCTGAATCCCTTGTGTTGGGTCTGAGGTGGGTGAGATCCCACCGCCTCGTACCGCAATCTCGAGCACTGACACTCGACATGCACCCTCTCCCATATTGCAGCACGTCGACCTTGCCGAGACGCACCAAGAGCTTGCTCAAGAGGCGAGGCTCTTGAGCAAGTACAACGGGCTGGCCCCTAAGAGGGCTCTCCTACAGCAGCGGAAGTCCAGCAAGCACTTTGATTCCGCTGATTGGGCGCTGTCCAAGAGCTTGACGGCGAACACAGGTGTGAGCTCAGACCTTGAGTCCCTGCCCCCAAAACGATGGGAGCCCCGGACTCCCATGCTCCAGCGGCGTAGCTCAAAGCTGAGTGTAGCTTCGTCGTAATGGCTGCTCTTGGGAAGTTTTTCCTCACAGTCCAGCCCATATCTCTCCAGTGATCCCACCGTTATACCTCACAGCATGTGAACCATGACCCTTTTGCCAGCACCGTGTAGTGTGGCAGCTTGGCATACCAAATAGTGCATATTGCCCTTTTCCTGAGCCATCCATAGATGGTCTGTAAGATACCTTCCGCAGTCAGCAAGTTCAGGCAGTTGAGTGCAGGGACCAGTGGGGTCGAGACTCTTCTCCGGGGGAATGAAGGCAAGAGGCAGCGCTCTGTTGGTTCTCAGAGTGCATGGCGTGCGCCGTCCGCCGGTGTACATGGGAGTCTCCTGGACAGCCTTGCAGGTTGTCCGCAGCCCCACCGACTATGAAATGGTTCAGTCGAGCTGGGTTGCTTAGGTGCTGCGGATCTAGTTGTTCAGCGCGATGTTGTCCTGCAAACGCCAGCGATGTGCAGCCATGTCTCTTTCACGGCATGTGCGCTTGGAAGAGGGCGCGAGAAGTACTCCCGGCCATTGTTGGGATTCGGTGTGGGACCTCGCCTTGGGACATTGATCACGATGATAAAACCCAACGGCGTCCTCATCAATTAAAGCTCCTTGGAATGTACTCTGTGCGGCAGAGGCTCCCCCTCGTGATGATCTCGGGCATGCCCAACCTGCATCCTCCACAGCCCTAAGCATCCTCACGAGATGTCGGCGTCTGCCTCTCAAGATTTACCAGGAGAGCGCGATCGGCACTCTGAGTCTCAATTAGGTCGTGGGAGGGCCAAATATGAAAAGCAGCTGAACCAGAATGCTGCCGAATTCAGTCCTGCAGGTACTCGGCCTTGTGCTCTTGGCAAGGTGTGCTTGTGAAGCTGGCCCCATTATATGTCCCAGGCACCACCGCTACCACCCTTGTTGCCAGGGTCTGCTCCAGTGGAAATAAACAGAGGAGCCAGAGTACCTGACAAGGTGATGAGATGTCCATCACGCTCGTGTTCACCTTGACTGGTGATGATGACATCGAGCTGCTGAATAGGTAGATGGATGATGAGGATATTCAGTCACCTTAACAGGAGTCGATCCCCTACCTGTACTCGCAGGCCCAGGGCAAACAGTCTGACGCATGGAAAAGGTCAAGTGGGTTGTCCCCCGGAAGCCCGCATCTGACCACGGGCAAGGCTGTTGCCTCGCTTCTGAAGTTTCAGTATGCTCCACGGCCACAGGTGATGCCTTTTCTCAGGGAGTAGTGGTTCTCCGGCTTGAGATGGTGAGAAGGATTTCGAAGGGTACATACTCCTTCCGCATGACAGCTTTGCATTGCTCAGACCCCCTTTCTCTCTTGATGGAAGATCTCCCAGATTAGTCGGCCACGGCAGCTTCCAGCTCCAAATCGATCGACAAGGAGGGCAGCCTATGCGGCACATGTGAACCACAGGTACGATGGAGCCTTGGACTGGCTCTCCTGTGCCTGCGGATTTTAAGCCAAGCCAAGTTATGAGTGCCAAGCTGCCATGTTTGTCCTTGTCACGTCCCACCTTTCCCCACAAGAAGGTTTCTAATATCTGATGTGGTGCTGCCCCACCTCTCAAATTGGGATCTGGACTTGGATACGCTGTGGGCAGATGTCGTTCAGGTTGGTGTGACTGTTGTGGACTGAGTTTGCGGCACATGCATTGTCCTTGGCCATTTCTGAGTCACAGTGTCCGGGAGCTCATGCGCACCACTATTAGGTCGAGGTCTTGACGAGCGAAGACTTGGTGTGCCCAATCACGCTGGAGATGCCAGTGTGCCCCCAGATCACGCCATGCGGCCATGTCTTCAGCTGTCATGCCATCGTCCAGGTGAGGGGGGCCACGCTTCGTGATGAAGTGGCATGCGGTGCCAATCAAGCTCACCAGCCCCGCAGTGATGATCTTGCGTGGATGTTCTCGTCATGTGTCTATTGGACCATAGTTCCTGTCCTTTCCTTAACTTTGGGTCGCCTCTTCTCCATGCAGCACATGGGAGGGATTAACGAGGGCCCCGCCACCTTCCGGTGTCCACTGTGCTTCAGTCTCATTAAGAAGCTCGACCTGCGAAGTGCATCCATCCGCCGCGTTGCGGCGTTCCAGGTGAGACCTTTGAGAGCGACTGTGCCAGCCATAGACACGGTATGTATCCACAGCGTGAGGGTCCCGCCCATTCAAGGTCTCTTCTCAAAATTGGTATCTTCTTTTGCAGGTGGGCAAGGACATGCACATGGTGAGACGCTCCCCATCTCCAGCCAAAGGGGATGTATCTCGAAACTTCTTCAGTGAAGCAGCCAATGGTTCACAAGAGCTTCATGTCTCAGTGGAGTCTACCGCAAAGATGCAGCCCCCAGTTGCTACCCGCAATTGGGCGAGCATGCCAAGGACTGGGAGTGCCAGCTTCGAGGCTCGTTTACCATCGTGCCATGCATTTGAAAGGTTTACTACAGTGTCCGATCCTCTGCCGCTGTTTCAGCAGCAAGCCGCGGCATTGTGCCGAATGGCGTGTCAGGTGTGAGGCAAGCCTGGTGGTGCATGTCAAGGTCTGCTTGTCGAGGAGATCCCATGACAAACTGTGTGAGCTGCTCATCGACAAACATGCCATCCACCCTCCCTCCCTGCAATGGTTGTCCAAGGCTGAGGCCGAAGGTGGCTTGGAAGCTGCTTTTACTGCCCCATTCATCCGCCAGTCTGCTACATTTGTCAGTCAGCAGGCTGCCCAATGGTATGAGCATCAGAGCATCCGAAAGCATACTTTTGACGGCGCTATCTCTCAAGCGGATGCTGCTGCAGCCAAGAAACTCGGAGCCCAGGCCGCTCGTCAAGTGGATCAGGTGCGGGGGCAAGGGCGAGGTGAGGTGACAGACAATGCACCAACTTTGCATCTCTTTCCAGGGTTGTCAGCAATGTCCCTGTCTGATAATTCGCAGGCAGGAGCATCTGTCACGGGAGCAACAGTGGTTGCCACTCGCCTGCAGCAGCAGTTTCCTTCTCTTCCCTCGGAGGCGTCCCAGCAAGAGACCCTGTATGGAAGGAGCGATGCATCACGACAGGATCCTGGCACGGAAGCATCAGGATCAGCAGCTGCCGAGAGCAGCCCAAGACCTGACGGCAATGAGCAAACAGACACGGCGGGCGTGGAGTCGCTGGTCGCCGGCAGCACTGCATTGCATGCAAGCTTCCAGTCGGATGGTAGGTTGCCATAGGGTTGAACGAAGTTCCAGCCTGACAGACTGGTGAAATCCTCGTTTTATTTGTAAAATGTAGGTGACCGCAGTGAGGTCAACCCCAATGTCCTGCCTGCAAACTCTGCATCAACCACACAAAAAATAACCTCCTGCCCTCCCATCGCAGATGGTCAATGGGTGTTTCTGAGCCCTGTCAACATGCGCATGCTGTTGCACGAAGCGGAGGCCACAGCCACGCCTCTTCCCACCGGCCTGCATGGCCGACTCCTGGAATTGGAGTACATCACGCAGACAGAGGCGTCCCGTAGGCGGTACAGAGCACTCTCCCATCTCCCGCTTGGAGGTCAGTGCGTCGTGGGGGTAAACCCACGGTCACTCTCTGGCCTGGTCGGAAGTCTGGGCCTGCATATAAAACTCACCTCAGGGCACAAACCTCCATCTCACTCACCCCTCCCGCAGCAACATTTCGGCTGTGTGAGCTGGACCTCAGTGATTGCTGTTCCGCAGACACTTTGGATGCATTCTCAGAAGGCCTTAAGCTCCGCGCTGCTCGGAGGGCACGGCTCGCAAAACAGGCCGCTCATCAGTCGCGTCGGGATACCATGGCTGCTACCGAGGCTGCCGCCAGAGCAGCCTACCCCGTGCCACAAGCTGCTCCGCCTATAGAGGAGTGGGGGGGCGAGCCAAAGCTGTGGATCGACCCAGGTGCTATCGTGACATCTGCGACGGTGGCACAGGGAGGAGTATCCTATGCTCGCCTGACCCGAGAAGGATTTACGGCGTCTGGACCAGAGCTGTCATCGGCACGTTCGCCGGGGGCCAGTGTCCCATCTGTGCCAAGCCCTCAAGGAGCCTGGGCCAAAAGGCAAGCGACGCCGGGGGCACAACAAGAGGGAACACGAGTGACTTGGTCGGCCTCCCACCCGCCTCACAGCAAGCAAGCAAGCGGCGGGAAGGGGAAGAAGACGGTCGTGTACACAACTCAGCAACGAAAGTACTGATGTGGTTGCGTGTCACTATGTCTCGCGTGCTTGCTTTCCAGGAAGTTTCTGGACTTCTCCATATAGCTGGCCTCCATGGACCCTCGAGATGTGCATGTACAGAATGTGAGTATAAGGTATGTAATGTCATGATCAGACTGTATAATATAAAGGGAGCTTTATGAGATCACAGACAGTCAGTGCTCAGGTGGCAACACCGTGTAGCTGTGAGAACGTCCTCTTGACAGCTCTAGGGTTGGTCGTGCCCGCGGCGGCCCCGAAGGGGTGCACCACAGAGATGTCTGGGGTCAGTTCAGCAATGTCGTTAGGGTTTGCTTTCGTGACGGAGAGAACTCCTCTATGCGCCTTGCGTGCTCGTGCATGTCTTAGAACCTCCTGTGGAGCCCGTGTCACGGTATGCTGAGCCTGCTGCTGTGTGAGACCAAGCAAACCTCCAAGATTTACGACATCCACAGGCCGCCTGTATGAGGGGAGGGAGCGATGCGAAGGGATTGTCGCAAAAACGCGCCTTCCTCAAGGACTCTGATACCAAAGAATGCAGAACAGGACATATAAAGTCAGGACGTCTCACCTGAGATCGAGTACAGTTCTGGCTCCACTGCTGAGAAGGATGCCCCTCCCCCGGGTCTCGCGAACCAGAGCCGCAACATTAGAGATGAATTGCTTTCGAGTGGTTGAATCCCGCAAGAGCGCCGAGTAGCATACCTTTGAAAACGCACAGATGAGAGTATGGGAGGCAATGGGCGGACTGAGAAGCCCAACGAAAATCTCCTGAAGCTGCATCTATGGGACTCACCTCAAAATACACTCCACGAGCCATGGCAGCCGCGATGGTACTGGGTTTGAACCGGTATGCCAATCGCTTGGTGAGATCCAGGGAGATGATGTCCACTGGCAGGCTGGTACATGCCAATGCCAGCGTCTTCTCATTCTGGGGTTGTATGGCAAGGATATCATAGGTACTTGTAACAGCTTCAAAAGTACAGGCCAGCTGGGCTTGAGGCCCGTCCTCGGCTACCACCGTGAGGCGACTGAGCTGTTCGAGCTGTCCAAGAGTCCTCCCAAGCTGCAGAACTGCATTGAGAGCCGTTTTGGCCTTCGAATGGGCATTGCGAAGGCTTAAAGGGTCCATGGGCTCGAAGTGGCACCTGGAATGAAAGGGAAGAGCTCGGGTACAAAGGTTGCGTGAATGCTCCCGACGTATACACCAGCAATCACAAATACTGAGCAAATAATGCATCGAAGATCTTACTTGTGAGTGGCATCCAATGGAGCGACGACTTTGCTGCATATTGCTGCCACGCCGTAACCCAGCCGCAAGCAGGTCGCCAACCTTTCTCTTCGCGTTCCATGCTCGAGGAGGACCTCGCTGCAGCTGAGATCGCTGTATCCCGTGGCTGGTGTTTTCCTTTTTGGCATGGTGTCGCACGAGGACGTCAGTGGTCTGCGCTCTCGCTGTCCGGCTGGACAATGTGCAGAAGTCGAACAAGTAGGTTCACAGTTATTTGCATGCTGCGCATGACATGGTGCCAACCCACGCAAAGCACGAGCTGATGAGGCAATTTCTTCATCTTCGTCGCGCCACCGCAGCCTTGTCCTCCTCTGTCAATCTCTGATAGAGCAGAAGATATGGTCGGTCCGTGAACACCTGCTGGGAACTCACGCCCAGGACGTCCCCATCGTCGAATCGCAGCCACCTGTGGCAAAGCAGCAAGTGCATTCTCAGGATTTCATTGAGGACCTTTGTTGGAACTGGATCCATGGCACTTGGCCCAGCATTTTTATGCTCTGCATCCTTGCGCTCTAGATACCCTGCAACGCCACAGTCGCACCTGCCACTGGGGTGCAGCACATCCGCCGTGTAGTGCCCGGAGCTGCTCTCGGCCCCCCGGTGGCTCACGGTGGCGATCAACTTGTACAGTGCGCCATGATCACCGCTGTCTGATGTCAGCCACTGCCCCTTGATGGTGATGTATGGCTCAAAGGACACCCTTTTCCCAACCTGGAAGGCACTCGATGACGAGGAAGGGCACCGCATTCATAATTGGAGGAAGCCCTTGAGCGCATGGCAAGGAATGGCGAGACAAACGCATCCCTGCCGAGTGCAGCCCGCATAGACAGCTGAGCACCATTCCCTCACCTTATTGGCTCCGTCCCCAGCACTGCCGCCAAACTCAAAGCGCATGAGGTGCAGCGTCAGGAGGTAGGGCAGGGTCTGCAGGCGCAGGGTCTTGGTTGCACTCACTGGCTGAGAGCCGGGGAACGGCCTGTACCCCGCCACGGTCTCAGCCGCCGTGAGGTCCTCCAGGGCATCCACCACGCTCTGGATCTGGGGCAGGGGCATAGGGAAGGAGTACCGTCGTGTGTCTGGTCCAGGGGGCCCTTGCCTGCTCATAACAATGCAGGTGCTTCTGGGCACATTTCGACATGCATGGCAGATACCTCCCTGGCCGTCACCGCGGCACGCAGTGCCTGCTGTCCGTCCACCCACCCACCCACCCACCCGTCTCACCCCCGGCCTGAGGATGTGCAGGCCCAGCGCGCAGAAGGGCTGCAGCGTGACGGAGGCTGGCGCACCACTGGCCGCGACGAATGAGGCTATCCGCCCCTGGAACAGGGCCGTGGCGGGGCTGGCCCCTCCCATGACGCCAGACTCCCCGCGCCGCACGTTCCTCTTGCCGCTCCGTGTCAGCCACTCCTCCCCGTCGTCCTCCCCGCGCGCCGAGCCGCCGGGCTGCGCCTCGCACCGGGACCAGCCCCGCGTCTCCGCCAGCGCAGACAGCTCGGCATGCATGCTGTCCACCAGGAAGGTCAGGAACTCCTGGGCATCCTGCTGCTCCCGCCGCTGGTCGCCGCCCGTGCAGTTCAGGGGCGCGAAGACGGCCACAATGTCGGCCAGCATGCCGGGGACAAAGGGCGCGCCTCCAGCGAGCAGGGAGGCGGCGCCCGTCTCGCCCCTGGACGGGGGCTTGCCTCCGGCGGGCGGGGGCGGCGGCGCCAGCTTCCTGCCCACCAGCGTGGGCCCTGGCGGGGAGCGAGCCGACGTCCCTGGCTTCCCCTCACCTCCCAGAGGCTGCAGCTCGCCCGCCAGCTCGGCAAGGGCCGCCAGCGTGGGGTACACGCTCCTGGGCAGCGACTCGGCCCCCTCCCGAGCCAGTCCAGAGAGCAGGCTGCAGAACGCGGGGCTGGCCAGCAGCGCCTGCACCGTGGCGCTGGCGAAGCAGAGGTTGCCCGGGTTCAGCAGGCCCCGCGGCTCGTACCGCGTTGCTGCTGAGGCCACCCAGTCGCTGCTCGCAAAGAGCTGCTGCAGCCGAGTCGAGGCGGCGGGGAGCTTTGACCCGGTGGCCTGCGCAGGGTGGTCCGCGCCGGCGTCCGAGGGCGTCGGCCCTGTGCGCTCGATTGCAGGCGCAGCGGCCTCGTGGCCCGGCTCAGCCTCTACAGGTACAGTTCGCGGGGTCGTCGCCTCCCCTGCAGGCCTGCTGCTCTGCTCGTTCCCCGCCCCAGGCGCTGGTGCGGCCTGGTGCGGCGTGGGCTGAGCTGCGGCGCACGTGGTGGCATGAGAGGAGGGCCGGGGCCTCGCCCTACCGGGCCGGCGTCCAGCGGCAGCAGCGAGCTCGGCCCACGATTTGGGAGGCCCTTGCTGCACCACAGGAGGATGGCTGCCGGGACCAAGCTGTGGGGTTGGATCGTCAGAGCTTCCTGCAGCACCAGACGCGGCCCGGGATGCAGTGATGGGCTCAGCACCTTCCGCTGCTCGAGGTTCCTTGGCCGCTCCATCCTCCTCAGAGCCAGGCCCAACAATTGCTGCATCCGCCGCTGGTGGTCCAGTTGATGACGCCGCACGAGGGGAGTCGATGGCCGCATCCATTGGCGGAGGCTGTGACGAGGCTGGTCCTTCCTGGGGCGCCCCGTTTTTGGGTGCCGTACCGGCCCCAGTCGCTGCACGCTCTGGGTGGGCCCCAGGCAGGATGGGCTGTGACGCCGGGGCCGCAGCTCCGCCCCCCTTCACAGCTCCCGAACCTGGCCCACGGTGCCTGCCGGTGGCGGAAGGGCCTGCCAACGCACGTGCAAAGGGTGGCGGGGGCGTGTATGAGACGACCATGGGGTACAGTCCGTGTGGAGGCGCACCCCCCAGCTGGGGGTGAATCAAGCCTGCAAAGTGGTGTGGGATGCCCATGATTATGCAGGAAGATGCAAGACACACACTTGAGTGAGCACCGCCCCCGCTTGCACAGTCTCATTCGCACCAGGAACCGGGTGGTGGGGATCCCAGGGCAGGACACCTGGGGGCGGCGGAATGAACGCCACCGGCCCTGGAACAATGGGCAGGTTGTACATAGGAGGTGGACCTGCAGAGACACGCAGTGAAGCCAGACGGTCAGGTGAGCTGGAAGTGTGCAATTGCACATCAAGGCCAGTGGGAAGTGGGATCTGGGATGGCCGGGCATGAAAGTGGTACACT
The DNA here is from genome assembly GCF_000733215.1 of Auxenochlorella protothecoides. Taxonomy (NCBI): domain Eukaryota; kingdom Viridiplantae; phylum Chlorophyta; class Trebouxiophyceae; order Chlorellales; family Chlorellaceae; genus Auxenochlorella; species Auxenochlorella protothecoides. The sequence continues at coordinate 73,173 of NW_011934265.1, forward strand.
ACTAGCACAAACACCGTGCATCTCTGGTGGGAGTCTCTTACCGCATCTACACACCTGGGTAGAGGATAGCCGGCGCACCGGCATGCTGGCAATGGGAAGGGGCGCCAGGGCCCACAGGGCCTTGGTACACAAACCCAGCTGGTCCAACAGCTGCACCCCTTCCAGCGTTCGGTGAGCTTCCACCGCTCACATGCCAGGCTGGAGGAGGAGGGCGAGGTGGGTAGGTAGGATCATTGCTGTTCATCGTGGCAAGGGAGGCCGGAGGTGGGGCCATGGGTGGCACAGGGCTCTTTGCTGGCTGGTCGTTGTTAGGTTGGGCGAGATACTCTCGAGGCCCTCGCGCCTGGGATGTTTCCTCTTGCTGGTGCAAAGAGGGCGCAGCACCATGAGAATCCAGGCTTTCATCATGGCTGTCCACTCCCACTTGAGCGAGATGCAACATTGCCGTCTGCTGCACCACTGCTCCAAGCTGGCCAGAATCTGGTCCCTTAGGCTCAGTTGCCCTGTCAGCATCTGCAGCCTTGGGCTCAGCCAGGGGTGCGGGCAACGCAGGCTTTGCAGGCTGTGCTGGTGCAGCTTCTGCGGCAACAGGGCCCGTCGCAGCCCCTCCTGACAGGAGGGAAGCCCATGACGTTGGCGTGCAGGTGGGGTCAGCCCTTACGCCTCCTTTCAAAGCGCTCAGGGAGGTAGGAGAGAGTGACGGCCTCTCTCCGCTGCCGCCAAGCACTCCCGCAGGAGTTTGGCAAGGCCTGCCGCTGCCTGGCAGTGTGCCCAGGCTCCGCATGGGGCTTGAGGCGGAATCCTGGCCTGGGACGGGGATGCAGTCGCCGTCCCTGGGCGACGCAAGCCCTGCGGATTGGTCGGAGCCTGATGCCCGCGGACTGAGCACAGCCGCCCAGCTCCCATGGCCTGGAGGTGAGGAGGAGGGGCCAGCATGCTGGGCCCCTCTGACCCCAGGTCTCACGGCCAGGGCTTGTGCGTTCAGGACAGGCACCGGGTGGTGGCGGCCAGGTGGTCCATCTCGAGCTGTGGTCCCCCTAGGCGCCGTGAATGGAGCAGCCTCCCGTATCCCCCTTCCCGAGCTTCGACCGCGACCGCCACCACGTGCACGCCGTGGCTCCTCGCTCACACGGCCCAGAGACTGCCATGTGTCAGGGAGGAGTCGCTCTCATCCTTCGCCCGTCACATGTGAATGGGTGACCGCGAAGCAGGGTCCCGGTGCACCCTGTTCTCACCAGGATAGTATGTCACTCCCATCACACCTGGCGCGATGCCGCCTGCTTGCGTCCTTTGGAGTTTTGCTGGATCCAGCCGAATCCTTGATCGGGCTCCTCCGTCATGCGAGTCTGGGTCGCGCTCGCCCTACTACAGACATCCGCACTTGATAATATACCGAGGAGGATACTGAGGAGCGTCCCGCGAGGCTTGGATCATAGAATCGAAGGGTCGTTCATGCATCAAGGCCTGGGCGCGCCTGCTTTAGGCATGGCGACCTAAAGTGTCACTGGAGTGGGCAAGGGCCGTCTGCCCACGTGGCTGGCTGCATGCAATCGTCAAGACTTGCGGAAGTCCACCTCATACTTCTAGGGAGTAACTTACATAATGCATTAATAAAATCCCAACAACCACCTCTAAGATAGTACCTCTCTGCGATCGCGCTCCTCGTGGGGACCGCCTGGCGCGAGCCGGGACGAGATGTCGGGGACTGCAGGGCCCCTCATCCTGTCCAGTCCCGCATCCAGGCGTCTGCGCCTCCTTCACTGTGCCGAGGCTGGAAACGCCGATGAGGTTGCTCCTTTCCCGGGCTTGGACCCCTCCACCTCCTGGACGCTGGCTGTGGCGGACATGGCCGTCCTGGGAGCTGGGGTTTCAGAGGACTCTCCCAGCGCAGATCCTGGTGGTGGACCCACCCAGGACCCCACCATCGCAGTGGGTCTGGCCGTCGAAACGATGATCCGGCTTCAGGTACCTCTGCTGGGTCGCAGGAGGTCCCCTGCATCCACGGACGCTGGACTCTGCCCCCGTCCTCCTGCTTTGCGACCTTTCTCCTCCCACCTCCACTCCCCACACCTGCCTCCAGATTCCTGCGGGAGCACTGGTGGAGCTGAGTTCCGTATATGCACAGGATGGCCCCCCGGGCGAGCGCCCCGAGCACCACCTGGGTCGCGTCATGGCGCTGGGCCCCGGCAGCGCTGCCGCCCCCGACACGGCCTACATGCAACCCCTCCTGGCCCACAATCTGGGTGCAGCACTGGACACGAGCCTCCTCCTGTGCCCCTCAGGCGCCCGCCCCAACGTGCGTATTGCCCGGTCGCCGCTGGACGCGGTGCCGGCTGCGGCCTCCGTCTCGCTCGCCCCCGTGGCCGTCCCGGCCTCCGACGTGCTGACGCTGCACGGGGAGCGGCCGGGGGAGGAGGGCGGGGCGCCCGACGACGGCGCCGACGACGACGGCGCCGATGTCGTGGCCCTGCTGCAGGCCCACTTCCTGGCGGCCCCCCGCGTCGTGGCACGCGGCGACCTGCTGGCCCTGCCGCGAGCCCGCGCCCCGGAGCCCGGGCTGCTGCTGGACGCGCTGCACGGGCGGGCCGCGGTGCCGGGTGAGGAGGGGAGGCCCCGGGCCGGTGGCGCACCCATCCTGCTCCGGGTGACGGCTGTGCAGCCAGGCCCCGGCCCAGCGCTCTTCGTCCCCGGCACCACCGAGTCTGTCCTGGAGGGGAGCGCCAGGTCCTCCGCGCCCCCCAGCGTGCTGGGGTTTCCCAGGTTGCAGGAGGGCGCCCCCCTGGCCCCCGCCGCGGCCGAGCTGGCGCGGCTGCTGGCCGGCGTGGCGCACCCGGGGTCCAGGCGCACGCCGCTGCGCCTGGCGGCGCTGCTGCACGGCCCGCCCGGCGCCGGTCGGCGCAGCGCGTGCCTCCGCGCGGCCGCCGCGGCGGGGTTCCATGCCCTCCAGGTCAGCGCGCACAGCATCCGCTCCCCCGACATCCCCGAGGACAAGGCGCTGGAGGCGCTGCGCTCCGCCTTCACCATGGCCACTGCCTTTGCGCCCGTGCTGCTGCTGCTGCGGGACGTCGATGCGCTGGGCGCCGCGGGGGAGGCCGGCGGCTTCGCGGCGCGCGCGGGCGCCGCGCTCGCCGAGTGCGTGCGGCGGCACGCCACGGCCGACCACCCTGTGGTCCTCTGCGCTGCGGCGGAGCGCCCCGATGCGCTGGCACCGCCGCTCCGGCGCTGCTTCACGCACGAGCTGGAGGTGGCGGTGCCCGACGCGGGCGGGCGCGCCGCCGAGCTGGCGTGCGCGCTGGGCGGCCTGCGGCCGGGGCTGGCGCCGGAGGTGCTGCAGCACGTGGGCCAGCACACCGCGGGGCTGACGCAGCGGGAGCTACGCGCCGTGGCTGCCGGCGCGGCCGTCGACGCCCTGGCCGACCGCCTGCCCGTGCAGGCCGTCCTGAATGGGCGCACGACGACCTCGGCGAAGGGAGTTGGTGTGGCGAGCACAACTGCAGAACAGCCCCAGCTTGCCGGGGCCGAGGCCCGCGGCGACAATCAGTCCCTGGACATCACGCGAGAGGCGCTGCAGCGCGCCGTCGAGCGGGTCCGGACCATGGCTGCCTCGGATGTAGGGGCGCCTAAGATCCCCTCGGTGAAGTGGGAGGATGTGGGGGGCCTGGAGGACGTGAAGAGAGCCATCCTGGACACAGGTGGGGCAGCTGGGGAATGGTTCAAGGGAGGAAGATGGTGAAACAAGAAAAGTGCATGGCATCACAATGCCCTTCAATGCTGTGTTTGAGCATTGCATGCCGCTCTCATTTGGTGACTCCTGGCCTTCTGCTCAAAGACAAGTCACTGATGTCTGCCTCCCATCGAAATGCCAGTGGAGCTGCCGCTCAAGCACCCCGAGCTGTTTTCCGGGGGTTTGCGGAGACGGTCTGGCGTTCTCTTGTATGGGCCTCCAGGTAGATATCAGTTTGCCTTGCAGGCAGTGTATGCCGTATGTGATGCGTTAGATGGTGTCATGAAGGCACTTCCCGAGCTCGTGATCGAGTGCACAGCATTCGAAAAGCCAGGTGCACTCACCCGCCACCAGCACCGCATGCCACTCCTTCAGGCACGGGCAAGACTCTGCTGGCCAAGGCTGTGGCAACAGAGTGCTCCATCAATTTTCTCTCTGTCAAGGGCCCAGAGCTGGTCAACATGTATGTCGGAGAGAGCGAGCGTCAAGTCCGACAGGTGAAGCACTCTCGCTGATAATGTTTTGTCCAGGGGTTCTTGCACTGCCCTCTCTGAATCGACTGGAACGGGCCCTTGACCATCCTCCTGCTTCCTTTGGCAGGTGTTTGAGCGTGCCAAGCGAGCGAGACCGTGTGTTGTCTTCTTTGATGAGCTGGACAGTCTCGCACCTGCCAGAGGAAAGGGCAGCGACTCTGGGGGTGTGATGGATCGTGTGGTGGCGCAGCTTCTCGCAGAGATTGATAGTGCTCAGGTGCCGTAGCGTCGAAGGCTCCTGTGTCTGGGCCTTCCTTTGGGCATGAGGAGGAAGGGCTGCTGCATGCATAGGGTGCTGGTTAGAGTTGCCATACACTCTGGCTTTGCTGATGGACGATCACGTCGGCGGGGTTGACGAGCCACATTCTCCGGCCCAGTGCCCTGATCTTGAAGTCTCCACTCTATCCCTCTCGCAGGGAGGTTCAGGAGAGGGTGATATCTTCCTGATAGGAGCAACAAATCGCCCCGACCTCTTGGATGCTGCGCTGCTGCGACCAGGGAGACTGGACAAACTCCTCTATGTTGGCATTGCTCGTATGTTGGGATGTTAGGGGGGTGGGGTTGAGGCTGCCTACGATAGATTTTGGTGTTCTGAAGTGGCTTGCCCGAGAGGCAAGCTTGCTTCCCCTTGCATTCTCCATCAACCCAGCATTCTGCGTGGGTTTCCCTTACATTTTCCTTTTGCCCCCACACTGCCCAACAGCTGAGCCGTCTTCCAAGCAAAAGGTGCTGGAAGCCCTCTCCAGAAAATTCACGATGGATGCAGACGTGGACCTTGCAGCTGTCGCTGAGGCCTGCCCCCCGCAGTTCACGGGCGCTGACATGTATGCGCTGTGCTCGGATGCGTGGATGACAGCGTTCAAGCAGCACATCTCTCAGCTTGGAGGCTTGCCGGCTGGTGGGAATGGCAATGCGTCGGCCATCATGGTCCGACAGGCAGACTTCCTGCAGGCAGCCACCACGCTCCAGCCCAGTTTGGGCGAGGATGAGATTGCCAAGTATGAAGCTCTCAGAGACCAGTACGAAGGCGGAGCTGCTCGGCACTGACAGCTCAAAGTGTGTGCCTTGCTGCATGGACCATGCTAGGATGTCAAGTTGCACCTGCAATTTACTCAGGTGCACACTAGCCACATAAACAACTAGTTACTTGCCCCACAGAGCTTAGGTCAGAAACAAGTCTGAGAAAGTTGCAATACAAACAGTCGCAGAGGATTCCAGCACATCTGCCGCTCTCCATCAGTTTCAAATACACAAGCAAGGAGGTCACTGTACACTCATCTAGGGCCTCTGTGATTCCGCACGGCTCATCTTTTGATTGGACTCTTATGCACACTCATCGATTCACTCCACTGCATATGTGATGGAGACGGTGGCTTGGACCTGCAGCGTCCCTAGCTCCACTGGAGTCTCTGTATCTTTGGCGTTCCTTGCCATTGCGCCTGTGGTGCATGAGGAAGATGATGCTCTGCATGAACCAAAGGCCTGCAGATGACTCTTTGCAGTCAACTTCAGCAACTACAAGCGATACAGCCCACTTCACCCGCCTCATCCCCTCTCAGCCTAGTGTTCAACTCTCACCAGCTGCTGCATACGCAATTGGCATGGCTGGCGTCGAGTTGCTGTCCTCAATCCGCTGTGGGCGGCCCAAGGTGACTTCGGCGGCTGAGGCGAGTAGCCGGGCGGTGTCGCGTGCATCGCTCACTGCGGCACGGCGGGCTGCATCCAGGGCTGCCTTCCTTGCGGTGGGGCTGAGCGAGAGCGTCACGCTGGTGATTTGCAGGGCGTTGCCGCCGGCACGCACCGCGCTGTCGATTACGCTGGAGAGAAGGTCGCTGCTCAAGTCGCGCACGGTGACCTGCAGAAATTACAAGGGGAAGAGCATGGAATTCGGACAGATGCATACTTTCAGAGCTCCGTGCGCCCCTGTGGCTGAGGGCCCGCTGCGTGCTCCTCATGCTGCAGTGGGGTCAATCATTGCAAATATAATACTCTTATACCAGTGCCTCTACCTGGAGGTTCTGAGAGAATGTGTACCCGGTGATGGTGCTCTCTCCTGTCTGGGAGTTGTACACCTGGGGACAATGGAAAAGTGGAGGTGCAGCATGAACGACATGGCAGAGACATGAGACACCTTGAAGAGGACAGGGAGGGTTGTTCCTTGTATATCAGAAGACCTTCGAAAGCTCACCATCTGGGGGTTGACATTGATGTCGGTGGTCTTAATGTCGGAGGTTCGATTTATGCCCGAGATTCCACGAATGGAGGTCAGCGTCGCTTTGGTGAGTTCCGCCGCCCGCTCTCGCGCATCTGAGGCCGTATCGTTGGTGCTGGATACTGAAAGAGACACTGTGGCCATGTTGGGCTCGGCGGATACCTGGCCCTGGCCCACGACGAACAGCGTGCCATTGCTTTCCGCCCGGCTCATAGACAGCCCCATGAGAGTGAGGGATGCAAACAGAACGATGCCGGCGCCGCGTGTCACAGACATTGTTGGATTTGATTCACAAATAAGCCGGCATGTGCTGCTCTTGGGACAGAAGGGGTTGCCGGCATTTTGAAACGCGTTTGTTCGCAGTGTCGTACGCTCCGGTACTTTCAATAAGTGGGAGAAGAAGGGGCGATATCCCGACATGGATCAAGCTGTACACCCCCTGACCGGTGCATCACGTCTCATGACAGGACATTACACCACAATGCTGAAGTTCAAAGTGCCATTCAGGTCTCGGGAATACAAAAGTAGACAGGTGCCATGGGAAGGCGGCACCTTGCGAGTATCGTCATGCATGGTCGTCGCTTCATCGTCAGGCATGGGAGCAGGATCTTCATACAAGCAAACACCCAGCGCTGGGTGTGATCGTGTGCAATGCAGCCGGCTCGAATATGGGAGATTCGCCCCTCCAGGATCCGCTCCTCCGAGCGAGCCAGTCTCAGTGGGGCACAAGGACGCCGCCCGCTGCCGGGCGGCTGCGGCCTCCCGGAGGGGATGGGCACCCGGCCTCACAGCGCATCCAGCAGCCTCAGTCTCAGCGCGCGGAGCTCCGCGGCCTTGCCAGATGCGGCCGCCTCCGCCTGCAGGCTCCGCTGGCTGAAGGCCTGGCCGTTGGCCCGGGTCCACTGCATGCACTGCTGCACCTGCCCCGCCATCTTCTCCACCTGGCCCAGATTAGCCCGGATGCGCTGCTGGATCAGCATCTCGCTCATCAGATTGCCCACCAGCACGTCCAGGAAGATGCCGGCGGTGCACGACTTGACCAGGGCTGGCTCCACATATGGCAGTGTGGGCAGGCCCTCATGCACGCGCAGGATCTCGGCGCCGGCCTGGGCCACCATGTCATTGGCGCGGCGCACGTTGCCCATCTGCACGGCCTCGCCCAGCAGGCCCTCGCGCCGCATGGGGCCGCCGAACTCGCGGCGACGGAATCCGATGTCCTGTGCGCAGTGAGAGGGGGTCCCACTGGGGAGGGGCCGCGGCACATCGCAACCCAAAGAGCATGGCGCCTGGTCGACCCACGAGCGCCATGAGGCCTGGGGCTTGCGGGCTTGCTCCAACTTGGGCGAGGCCCATTGCACATCTCAGGCACCTCCCGGCCATATGGACAGGCCAGCCGCTTGCCCCACGCAGTGGGCCCCTCGCACCTGGACCATCTCCACGCGACCGACCATCTGAGCGGTCTTCAGCATCTTCAGGGCACCCTGCAGGTTGCCCAGTGCCCGCTGCAATCCGTTCTCCGCGGCCGTGTACTGCGCCGCCCAGCCTTTGTTCTGTGCGGCGTCCGCGCGCGCGGCCGCCTCGGCCTCCGCCAGCGCGCGCTCCGCCTCGCTGCGCGCGGCGGCAGCGTTGGCGAAGAGGGAGTCCATCTGCGTCTGCAGCTTGGCACGCAGGCTGTGCAGCAGGGCAACCTGGGGGTGCACAGGGATGGCAGGTGGGCTGGGAATGGGAAATTCTGTGGTCCTCAATCAAGGCAAGAGGAATACTCATGCTTGACGTCCAGTACTGTGACGGCTGAGCATCATGTGTTTCAGGAAGGTTCAGGGAGAGACATGTGCCAGTGCGTTGAAGGTTCGATTCCGGTCTGCGTCGCCCTCCCATTGTACGCACCTGCCCCGAGGCCTCCGCCTCGGCAGCCTGGGCAACACTGAGCCGCTGCTGGGCAGCCTTCTGCTCCGCATTAGCAGCCTCCAGGGCTGCCTTGACGGTTTCGGCCTTGGATTGAAGCTCCTTCTTCTTCTCCTCCTTCTTTGCCTTGGAAGCAAACAGGGCTCCGGGAGCCCAATCGCCCGCATGCTCTAAATCGTGAGTGGCTTGGGCGAGCTGGGTCTGCAGGTTTGCAACCTCCTGGGACGCCCTGGTGAGGGCTGCGCTGGCATTCTCAGACGCTTGTGAGGCTTGGCTCTGCCGGCCTTCCACCTTTAGGGTGAGTGCACAAGGGGAGCAAGGTCATTGACAGGTCTCAATCAGGCATGCCAGGAAGGGCATCACAGTGGTACGGAAATGGGTGTAAAGTAGGATCACGCCATGGCATCCTCAAAGAGCCGCAGCCACGATCAGCATGGGCATTTTCCAATGCACAGAAGATCGAAGAGCACCAAACCCTCCGATTCTCACCTGCGCGTTTTCTAGGCGCTCAATCTGGGAGCGAGTGTCCCTTGCCTGCTGGGCCAGCGCGCCTCCGCTAGCCGACTGCGCAGAGGCTCCAGGGATGGGAAGTGTGCCATCTGCGGCTTGAACCATGACCGGGGGTGCGGCAGCTGCAGCCATGTCGGGGTTTGGGTATAGTGTACGGAAAGGCTAGTTTCGGCAGAGGGGCACGTGACAGGCCAGGGTTGGGTCCACAACACCTTCAACAGCAGGCCTGAGTGTGAAGTATAATGTCTTTTAAGAGATTTTATGTCTGGTTTCGTCAGCAGGTGTCATGTATAGGGCTTGTGTGCACCGCGTTGGCACCCCGCAGGTTCCGGGGGATCCGGAAATTGCGCTTCGATCTTGTTCCCTGGATCGAATTCCACCTTCATCAGAAGCTGGCATCATCTCGCCGCTCACTCCCACAGGACAGTTCAGGTGCAGTTCTTAAAAAGGTCACTATAAAGACGCAGTGCTTCAATGTTGATGAGTAAGCAGGCAGGCGGAGAATATAGTTCACACACAGCTCCTTGGGCACCAAGGGAGTGACCGAGGAGTAGGCATCAATGTCCCCAGCAACCCGCACCTCAGTTCGCAGGGAGGAGGCTGAGCCTCAGCGCCTCCAGCTCCGCGGTCTTGGCGGCCAGGGTGCTCAGAGCAGCCGCCTCCCTCCCCCTGAAGGCGTCGGCATTCGCCTTGGTCCAGCCCGCGCACTGGCTCACCTGCCCCTCCATCCTCTCCACCTCCCGCAGGCTGCCCACGATGCGGGACTGGGACAGCACCTGCGTGGCCAGGCTGCTCACCAGCATGTTTGCGAAGATGCCCGCCGAGGCGTTGCGCAGCAGTGCCGGCTCCACGTAGGGCAGCGTGGGCAGCGCGGCATGCACGCGCAGGATCTCGTTGGCCGCCTGCGAGACCATGCCGTTGGCCCGGCGCACCTGCACCATCTGGATCACGTCGCCGGTGATGGGGCCGCCTCGGGAGGTCCCCGTGCGACGACGCCGGCGGACGTCCTGCACGGCACGGGAGGGGTGAGTGGGGGGCTTGAGGCATCACAGGGCCGCAGTCCCAGGACGATTGTGCCGGGCCGCACGAGGGGCATACAGTAGACTCAGGTCTCCAGGAAGACCGGGCCCATGCCAGGCGTGGCAGCCAGATCAGCCGGCCGCAGAGGTCCCTCCAGAGAAGTGCAACACAGGGACACACGGCTATCGTGCTGACTCATGAGCGGAAGGGCAGCATCACGTGCTTCCTCATGCACCGCACCTGGACCAAGCCCACGGTGCCGACCCGGCGTGCCCCACTGAGGCTCTGGAGGGCCGCCTGCAGCAGGCTCAGGGCCCTCCTGAGCCCGGCATCGGCGGTGGCGTACTGCGCCGCCCAGCCAGCGTTCTGGGCGGCATCGGCGCGGGCGGCGGCGATGGCTGCAGACAGGGAGGCCATGCCCGGATGGGCTGCAAATGAGGGCGACTGGGAGATGGCCTCCAGCAGGCTGGCTCGTCTGGCACGCAGGCTCTGCAGCAAGGCAGCCTGCGGGCGGGAGGGCAAGGGGTTGATGACCTCCGACCTATCACGAGTCTTCCTTCATCTCTCTGCGGGCACAGGCCAGACCTCGGGAGACGACTTTGCCAGCAGGCTCAGGCGAAATGCCCGGGTTCTCAGCAGAATTCTCTGCCGCATTCCCTCATGATGCGAGTAGATCCCGCCGCACTCTTCCCCTCATTCAAGCCCAGGCACGGTGATCCTGGGAGACCAATATACCAATACAAGCATAGAGCGTTCTCACCTGTCCATTCAGCTGCGCTTCCTCGCTCTGAGCATGAGCCAGGCTAGACTGCATGTCCGCCACCACACCCTCAGCCTGCCTCACGGTAGCGTTGGCGGCGTCCAGCGCCGCCTGCCCGGCCTGTGCTCGGCCCTCCTTCTTCGCACTGGAGGCAAACCAGTTGCTTGGACGTAGTCCTGAGTCCAGGCTCTGCAGGTCTTTCTGCGCCTTAGCCTGAGTGACGCGAGCTTGGCTGAGAGAGGCCTGGGCACTGGTCAGCTGCTGCTGCATGCTCATGCTCTGCTGGGCAGCGGCTGACCTCCGGCCCTCAAGCTATGCCATGGGGTGGGGGGTGGGGGTCTCTGAGGGGCCGGCCCCTGGTAGGGTTTTAGACATGCAATGCGTGGTGATGTGGGGGCCGAAAACGGCTCAATCGGACCAGCAGGCCAGGTGTACGACGGCACCCTGAAGTGTGTAACAGGCAACCTGTACTCACATTAGAGGCCTCCAGGGAAGCAATCTGGGCGTGGGTTGACCGACATTCCTCCATCTGGGCTTGCGACATATATGCTCCTCACACGACAGCACGTGAATGCTCCCTCTGCAGGAACTTATCAACAGAGTTTGGGTTCTTTCGTGATATTACTCGATGGTGTTGGAGGAAAATCTAGCCTTTTGCTTTTCTTGTTTCTATCGGGATGGTCTTGGGCCGCTCTGTCGAGGTTGGCGGTAAGAATCCAAACGCAATTCACCCTTTGTCAGGTTTTACCATGACGTGCCTCTTGTGACTCCAGGCTCATTGATGGTATAATGATAGCTTTCTACCATTAGCAATGGATGAGGAGCTTCCCGTTCCGAAACTGCTACGCAAATGAGGATCTCCGCCGGGCCCCTCCACTCAAATCGCCCTCTGGTGCACGTGGCATCCTACAACCGAGAATTCTCAGGCAGGCATCAGCGGCATCGCTCCTTCCAGCTCCTCGGGGACTCCTTCCCCAGCTCCGTCCGCAGTTGCCTGCTGGCGGGACCAGAGCTCCGCGTACCGCCCACCCGCAGCCAGCAGCTGGGCGTGCGAGCCCTGCTCTACCACCCGCCCCTGAGCCAAAGTCGATTGCATGGCATATTGTCTGTGGAGAAACAACACGCCAGTCAACCCATCGAGCCTCTTGGAGCAACACCCTCTGTCGCCACACCCCTCCCCCTTCCAGCAACCAACAAGGTAACGCGTCTCACCTGCTCCAGGACCACGATCTTGTCGCACTGGGCGGCCGTGGAGAGCCGGTGGGCCACGAGGAGGGTGGTCCTGCCCCGCGCCAGCGCAAAGAGGCTGCCCAGGATCTCCTTCTCCGTGGTGGAGTCCAGGGCGGACGTGGCCTCGTCGCACAACAGGACGGGGGGGTCCTTGAGGAAAGCGCGGGCGAGGGCGACGCGCTGCTTCTCTCCGCCGCTCAGCTTCAGGCCCCGCTCCCCGACCTCGGTGTCGTAGCCGTCCGGGAAGGAGAGGATGCGGTCGTGTATGGCGGCCTGAGGGGGAGCACAGGGTGTGGATGCAGCAAGTTTGTATCATGTGTCGTGAAGTGAATTCGAGGGAGAGGGGTGCCGCCCCGGCGCCGCAGCTACAGTGCGCATTCCCATGCCTCGTGGGGTCATATCTCCAGAGACACCCATGGCAGATCAGTGTGCTTCCCCGCTCCAAACGACCACAGCGCCTCACCTTCCGCGCCGCCTGCTCCACCTGGCTCTCGCTGGCGCCCAGCTTGCCGTACGCGATGTTGTACCGCACGGTGTCGTTGAAGAGCACCAGGTCCTGGGGAACGGCGCCCAGGCGCCTCCTCAGGCTCGCCAGGCGCAGGTCCTTGATGTCGTGGCCGCCCACCCGCACCGTCCCGCCCTGCGCATCGTAGAAGCGGTAGAGCAGGCGGAGCAGCGTGGACTTGCCTGAACCCGAAGTGCCCACCAGCGCGACGCTGGTCCCTGCCGGTACCGTCAACGAGATGTCCTGAGGACAGGGGGGATGCTGGGGGGTGGGTTCTGTGCTTGACAACTGGCAGCCGGCAGCCGGCGAGTGTTGGGACACCACACCACCAGGAAGCTGCAACTTGCTGGAGGAATGTCATGGCAATGCCAACAGCACAGTACAGCATCGCTCGATCCCTTGCCTGCAGGATGGGCTGATCCGGGCGGTAGCCAAAGGAGACATTCTCAAAGGTGAGATCGTAGCCACTGGGTTCCTCTGGCAGGTCGATCGCGCCTGCAGGCGGTAGGGCACTGGAGATAGTCAGAGGGCAGCTCATCCGCCCTGATGACTCGACACGCCACCTTCTGTGCCTTTTAGCATGCCTTCACATGCTGAATGCCACACATACACCCACCCCCAGCCTCACCTGCCCTGTCCTTGATGGCTGTCTGCTCCTGGAGCAGTGCAAACATGGCCCCCATGTCGATGAAGGACTGCTTGGTCTCGCGATACACACTGCCCAGGAAGTTGAGAGGCATGGACAGCTGCGCAGAGGGTGGCGAAGGAAAAGTTGCTGTGGTTGCGAAGCACTGTGCGAGCATTGGAGGAGGCCGCCCAGCCAAGGCTGTGGGAGTATGATTGAAGACAAAAACGGCTTGGACGTGAGCAACTCTTACAGAGCACCAGGCAGTGCCCATGTCATTGCTTCCCCTCATGAACCTTCTAAGTCCCACATGCTTCAAAACCTCGCATCCACAAGTCCACACCTGGAGGAGGAGTCCGTTGACCATGACCATGTCACCCACGGTGAGCGTCCCCGCAGCCACGCCCTGGGCTGATAGGAGCATGGCCACCGCTAGGGAGGTGGAGAAGATGGCGCTCTGACCAAAGTTGAGAAAGGACAGTGACTGCTGCGTCTCCACGGCTGCGTGTTGGTAGGACGCCATGCACTCGTCGTATCTGCGCAGGTGAGCAGCAAGGGCCTGGGTGAGATGGATGGTGGTCTGGAGCCTGGGAATCAAAGCATGCTGGAGAGGTACTTGGCAACTCAACAGATGATGCACGGCGGTCAAGTCTCTGGGCAGGGAACCTTTCCTCAAGCACCCTGTTGGATTTGCGCAGGTGGTGCCGGCAAGGAAGCCTCACATGCACAAGCCACTCCAAGCCGTATCACCTCCGCTTCTCATGCTCCTCGGCATCAAAGTACTTGACGGTCTCGTAGTTGATCAAGGAGTCCACAGCTCGGCTGCTGGCCTGGGACTCTGCCCTGTTCATCTGCCGCCTGAACTGGGTGCGCCACTGCAGGGAGCAGCAATGCGAGAGATGGAGGTGTGCGTGGGGAGAATACGGTGAAGCGTGCAGTATGCTGACCAGCCCTTCTTGACTGCACTGGTCTTGCAATTAAGACTTGTCCCAGCAGCAAGCAGCTTGCATCATCCAATACATGATGACTGCCTAAATTTGTGTCCCAGAAACCAAGAATGATTCATTCCAGTACCCCCCACTCCACATCCTTGCCCCGTGCCTGTGTGATCGCAAAGGTAAAGGCGGTGTACAAGGCTATCGTCACCCCTGTGAGCGCAGCAAAGGCCGGGCCGCACTTGTAGGCCAGGACCCCTGCCACCAGGGCCACCTCCAGTGCCGTTGGCACTAGATTGAAGACCATGGAGCTGGAGAGATGGGTATGTGCGAGCAGTGGGTGAGCAGGATGCTCCATCATGGAGGGGCCATGACACATGTGGCTTCGTGCGGCTGAGATCACAGAAGCTTCCTTGTCAGACAACAGTGCATAAGCCTAACTTGGGAACAAACTACACAAATCCCAGAGCCACTGCCCGCAAACACATGTCACACCTGAGCACAAAATTGATGCCTCGGGAGCCTCGATCGATCACACGCGACACAGCCCCCGTCTGTCTGGAAAGATGGAACGCCAGGTCCAGGTTGTGCAGGTGAGCAAAGGTGCGGACCGCCACATTGCGGATGGTCGACTGCGCAACCTGTGATTGGGATGGCATGAAACATGTTTGCATCAGATGCTTTGAGACTTTCATAGCCCGGATCAGAAGGCATATAATTGAAACATCAGGTTCCGGCAGGTCTTGGCAAGTTTGGTACTCCTAAAAGGGACCAAGTCAGTCTTGCAGCTGCTGCCAGAGTGCCACTCCCTGCCTTTCTAGCGCTGTAATGCTCACCGAGGCAAAGACAGCATTCCGGGCTTCGCTGCAAAAAGATGCGCCAATGCGTGCCAGCCCATACCCCAGCACCAGAGAGGTGGGGCCCAACACCATGAGGCCTGCCACTGAGGCTGGCGTGAGGCCGGAAGGATCAGCATTCAGTGCGTCGACTGCATAAGAGGTATCGAGGGCGCAGTCAAATGAAGTGGCAGGGCTGCATGAACACGCATGCATGTATGCGTGCTTCAACCAATCTAAGGAGAGCTTGTCGGCGTGACGATCATGCAAGGATGCTCCCTCTACCAATTCTGAAACGTGGTGCAGCGCCTTCAAGCCCTGATTCACCTGTGTACTTGAAGAAAAAAGGAACTTGTATGTTGAGGAGCTTGCCCCCGACGAGCAATGCCACGGCTATGCCTGCCCTTCGTCTGAACTCTGGACTCGTCTCTGTATTAAGGTATCTGCGAGAGTGAGAATATACTCTGTGTGGCAGGGGCCCTGGGCACATTGCCCCGAATTCGCTGGCTGCCATAATACACTTTCACAAAGCACATCTTTGCTCGGCACATGATGAGCCTCCACGGCAGTGCACCAACTCACTTTGCAATCTCCTTGACTATGTGCATCTCACTCATGCGCTCCCCCTTCTCTTCTATGGTGAGATGAGGTTGTGTGCCCTGGGGCCTAGCTTGGGGTTTACCATCCTCGGGAAGGGTTGCCATTGCCCGCGCGGCTACTGGTAGTCCATTCTGGCCAGCATGGGCCTGAAAGAATGGGACGATTAGGCTTAACACCTCAAGTTCCCCATCTTGGCCCTTCCTGTCTGCCTCACAACCTGAATGGCCTCCCTGAACCCTTGCCAGGCTGCTGCAGGCTCTCACCGCAGAGCTCGCCACCAGATAGGTTGCGCGGTGTGGAGCTCTCAGACATCTGTAAGCCTGCTGAGGATTGAAGGTTGTCCATTTCGCTGCAGATGAGAAGCTTGGGGGACGTGGTCAAGCCAATGTTTCCGTGCAGATCCCAGCACGGCCACCCCATGCACCCGACCTGCAGTGCCGGCAAGCGAGTCGCGGGATCCGCTTGGATGGACGACCCGGCGCGCATGCACCCTGATAGCTGCGAGCTAGTAATCTTGTATCCTAGATTTGCGGTCCATCTCATGCCGAGGCGATGAAGGACCTGCATAAGGACAGCAGTCCAGATGGAGGATTCACAGATTAAAACATCGCCGAGATGTAAGGGACGAAGCTGACCCAGTCTTTGTACAGGTAGAGGCAGCCGTCATTGGTACTTTGAGTGTTGCTCAGGTCCTCGCTGCAGGAGCGCGAGCACAGGGAAGCCCTCAATGGGTAAACCGTTACGTGATCATCCCTGGCAATTGTTAATCCCTGCCCGTCATCCTTGTCGGCTTGGGAGGTGCATCACCCACGACAGGACCTACCCCAATGGCGTTGATCTGAGTTGTGCCGACGCTGTGCCCGCATAAGGGGGATCAGCTCTTACACGCAGTATGAAAGGCAGGGGTACGGAGGGCTATGACCGCAGGCTCTCACCGCAGAGCTCGCCACCAGATAGGTTGCGCGGTGTGGAGCTCTCAGACATCTGTAAGCCTGCTGAGGATTGAAGGTTGTCCAATTTCGCTGCAGATGAGAAGCTGGGGGGACGTGGTCAAGCCAATGTTTCCGTGCAGATCCCAGCACGGCCACCCCATGCACCCGACCTGCAGTGCCGGCAAGCGAGTCGCGGGATCCGCTTGGATGGACGACCAGGCTCGCATGCACCCTGATAGCTGCGAGCTAGTAATCCTGTATCCTAGATTTGCGGTCCATCTCATGCCGAGGCGATGAAGGACCTGCATAAGGACAGCAGTACAGATGGAGGATTCACAGATTAAAACATCGCCGAGATGTAAGGGACGAAGCTGACCCAGTCTTTGTACAGGTAGAGGCAGCCGTGGTTAGTACTTTGAGTGTTGCTCAGGTCCTCACTGCAGGAGCGCGAGCACAGGGAAGCCCTCAATGGGTAAACCGTTACGTGATCATCCCTGGCAATTATTAATCCCTGCCCGTCATCCTTGTCGGCTTGGGAGGTGCATCACCCACGACAAGACCTCCCCCCATGGCGCTGATCTGAGTTGTGCCGACGCTGTGCCCGCATAAGGGGGATCAGCTCTTACACGCAGTATGAAAGGCAGGGGTACGGAGGGCTATGACCACACGGCATGCATATATGGCCGGTTCAGATGCAGGGGGAAAACAGTTTGAGGCACCAGTCGGGACAGGTATCGATCGGGCAACACAGGAACCAAAGGTTATGGGATAAGAGGTGCCTTCGTACGGGCTACAAAGAGGAAAGTTGTGCACTAAATTTCGTATGGATCGGCTCAACGCGGGTGCAAGGGACAGGCAGAGTTTGTTTGTGATGCTCAAGCAGGCTGCCACATCAGTAGTGGGTACAGTCCGGGGGGGGGGGTGTATTATGTGGGGGGTCACTGCATGCAGCAGAGTGGGGCATGGGTTGCATCATCGTCCGTTCTATATATGGGATTAGGCATCTGCCTAGGGCTAGCTGTGTTCTAAGAATGGGGGACGGTGCGTTTTGGAGGGAAAAGCGACGGCAAGGAGCCCCTGAGGGCGCTGCCTCGGCCAGAAGAGAACAAGCTTCTGTGATGGAGAAAAGACTGAGAGGGGATTTTGGTGACGCATGGTACATGGGCGTGGGATGGGAGCATTCCACACGCGCAGGAGGGTGGGTGAGGATGGCTGTGGGCGAGATTATTATTCTGGGAAGATGGCGGGGACTTGTGTGTGTGGGCTGTGCGTCGGAGGCCACAGGGGTGCTCCAAAGGAACCCAGACGACTTGGGATGGGGCGCGCATTACAGCACCCCCACCTGCCGATTGCATGATATTTGACCGGCGAAGACCCGCACGGCTCAGTCCAAGTTTGCCGGCACAGTGTGTGTGGGTACAAACGTCTCCGTGGGCAGTCCATACCCCATGTCGACGTACTGCTGCCTGAGCTTGCGGAAGGCCACCTGAGGCAGGTCGGCCCGCACGCTGCAGCAGTGGGAAGGGAAATGGTGGGGGTTGTTGGAATGATCCTTTGTGATGCAATGTTAACATGATACTGCATGCGAGGTGGTGTAAAGTGTCAGGCACTCAGGACCCCAGATGGGCAGAGGAGCTCGCTGCATGCTCCAGCGCATCAATGAGTCAAGACCGCTGATCCTGCTCTTGGCATTCAATGTCGTCACCCTGTCGTCACCCCTTTCACCACTTCACATCCTCCCTTTCCTCCCCACACCAAAAATCAGCCCACCTGTACTCGGCGGGGAGGAGGTCGTAGCGCAGCTGCTCCACCATGGCCTTGTCCTCGGACAGGATCTTGCGCATTGCGTCGCGCGCCATGCCGTCCCAGATGCGCGCGTTGAACAAGCCCGTGCGGTCGGAGGCCAGACGGCGGATGAGGGCGAAGCGGTTGACGGAGCGCGTGGCGGTGAGGGGCACGGTGTTGACAAAGGTGGTGAAGGACAGGCCCGCCCCCAGCGTGAAGGTCACCACGGAGGTGGAGGGCAGGAAGACGCGCGCCGTCACAAACACCTCCGGAACCTGGGGTGTAGTGGTGATGTGTGTGGTGGTGGTGGTGGGGGGTTCCGTGTGCCCCTTCGTGCAAGAGACAGCCAGCAGCAGGTGGGTGCGGAAAAGGCATCCCTGCCCCACCCTGAGTCGCAATGAGCCAGCAGCAATGCGAAAGCTGCGTACACACGGCTTCTCTGCGTGCATGGGAATAGCGCTTGCGGCCATCTGCCTGCCCGCGCTACGGCTTCTGGACCCCAGTTTGCCATGCTGCCAAACCCTCCAAGTCCCCATTCCCCGGCGGACCTGGAACATGGACCAAAAGGCATTCACGGGCTTGTTGGTGATGGTGAAGGTGGCGGTGATGCCATAGGCGTCGCTGGCTACCTGCATGTCCTTGATCTCGGGCGCGTCGGCGTTCCCAAACGAGTCGCCGTGCAGGTAGTGGATGTGTGCCTGCACACAGGCGGAAAACATGTGAGGAGGGGATGAAGGTTGAAGGAGAGGGGCAGGAAGGTCTTGGGCTGAGGCGACAATTTGCTCATCATGCATAAGAGAATGGGCATCTGGGATGGACAAGGAGTCTCCACAAATTCACACAGCAGACTGGAAACGAGAACATGTGCCACCCCTCCCACCCTGGAGATCAGGCATCCAGCCCACCCACCATGTCGATGGCATTCTCAAACACGCCAAAGTGGTTGCACTCGAACTCCATTTCCTCATACACCGCGCGCCAGCCGCCGTCGTCCAGCTCGGGGATGTAGGGGATGGGTGGCCGCTCGTTCACGGGCATGCGGCGGCTGCCGTAGAAGAGCCAGACGAAGCCGCCCTTCTCCTCCACGTCGTACACGTTCATCAGCGAGCGCTTGGGCCACTCGCCCTTGTTCATGGCGGCCTGGGGATGAGGGTGGCGGAGGCATGACGAGGGTTGTTTGGAGAGTGGAAAGGGGGCACCGACAAAGCCACTGAGCAGGCTGTGAGGACTCCATATGTACTGTGAGACCATTTCGTGTAGTCTGGCACGCAATGGACTGGCGGGACAAACCCCTCATGAAGCAGAAGCAGCAGATCCCCTCACCGCTATCCTAATCCCCCTACCCCAGCGCCTCCTGTCCCCCTCTCCACCCCCTCCCCTTAAACCCCGGCGCCCCCCCTCACAACCCTCCGCCACTCACCGGCACATCCTTGAGCGCCCCAGCCCCATCCAGGGCCCAGCCATGGTAGGGGCACACCACGCACGTCCCCGACTCCTTCTCTGACAGCCAGCCCGAGGAGAGCGGGGCGCCGCGGTGGGGGCACACGTTGTCCAGTGCCTGCACATCCCCCGATGTGGCGTCGCGGAAGAGCACCATCTCGCGCCCGCACAGCTGCACCTTCACCGGCTCTTTGCTGCCGACGTTGGCGGAGAGGGCCACCGCGTACCACATGTTCTTCAGGTAGCCGCTTCGGTCCCGCAGCTCGCGCGCACGTTTGGCCACGCCCGCCGCCATTTCCTCGGCGGAGGAGGGCGCGCGGGGCAGGGGGACAGAGGTGGCCGGCTGCGAGGCGGTGAGTTGCAGGGGGCGGGGTGAGGAGAGGTACAGCAAGCCACACATTGCGATGATAAGCAATGTTTTCAGAGACAGACTCATGGTGTGTACAGCAGATACACAGACCAGGAACATACACACGTTGCGCCCCACGAATCCGGAACACTGCTCACTTTGCGCGGGGGTGCTCTGACCACACTGTTTTCTCCCTGGGGTCGGACGACCGTCCCGCCCCGAGGCATGGGCTCCACCAGGGTGCTCGTGGCAAGCTTGGTGGCAGGCTCCACCATCGCTTCAGCATCCACTGTCGCTGTGGACTTGGTGCCAGTGGCTTCAGAGGCCGACGCAAGGAGGGGCTTGGTGAAGCGGGATTCGCGGGAGAAGAAAGGCAGACGGGGAATGAGGCGCTTTGGCAGGGTGGACAGGTTTGCGAGGTCCTTGGCCTGAAGACAGGGAGAAGAGATGACACATTAGTTTGACTGCGTGTGTGTGTGAGGTGCTATACAATAGGGGCATGGGAAAAAGTTAGCCGCTCGCCAAAGATCGGCGTAAAATAAGAGCTAAAAATATCACCTGGCCAGGGTTCAGCACAACTCACACCAGACAGAGCAGAACACCCTGAAGCGTCATCTCACCGCTGCCTGTTCATCACCATTGTAGCGCTTGAGCACCGAGAGGACGGCAGCTGCCTCCAGGAAATACAGCCCAAACCAGCTGGTGCTGCAGGATGACAAGGGGAAGCCCGGTCAACAACACCACTTGCAGCCAGCAGCACGAGTAACAAATACATTCTGGGCCAACCTGACTCCATCTGTTCATGCTAGACACCTTCCTTCCACCCCCATCGACTCACAATGCCAGAATATGGTCTGCCACCAGGGCAGGGGAGTACGAAAAGGCACCTAGGTCCTGACTTCCAAGCATCTGCGGGTGACAAATGAAAAGACAGCTCAACTTGTGAGCAACCCGGGGAAGTATCGAGTGCGTGTGGTATGCAATAATCTTGGCTAGCGACATGGTGGTCTCGCCGGCTGCCATTGCCCACCCACCTGCATGAGGACATGGGCTCCTTCCAGCAGCAGGCCGCTGCCTATCCCGAGTAGGAACGAGCGCACAAACGGCTCCCGGAAGGGGACGTCGGCGACCTGTGACCAGAGGTACCATATTCGGAGGGGCTGAGCACAAGCGTCCACATCAACCCTCGTCGCTGCCCGTCCGCATCACCGCTCGACAGCAGTACAGGATGGTCACCATCGAGCAACACGCACCAGCTGCAAAGCCTTTCCATGCGCACTCTCCAGCTCCGATTCCGAGCTGCGCTTGTGTAGTGCCGCCTGGACTGGCAGTCTGGGGGCCCGTGCCCTCCTGCACGGCGTCGAAGCCGTTTTGAAACCTGTACCGCATCGCAGACTGGCAGGCCTCGGGGGAGCGCGATGTGGCACCACACCGCTCTGAAAACGCATTGTGACCTGCATGTTGCCTTACACCGGCTGTCGGGCTCGGGCTTGTCCTCACAAAAGGGTTCCGAGGCACAACCACGACTGCTTCTCGCAAAGTGCAAAAAGAGTGCCACCTTCGTACAGCACAGTTTCTTTGTGCAAGGTCTCGAAAGTTAATCTGTTGTTTGGTGTTTTGTCGTGTGCTCTCTTTGTTGTCGTCGAGCTTCGACTGTCCCTTCGATTTCCAACATTCCAAGCCATTCCTTTCCTCTCCGAAA
Organism: Auxenochlorella protothecoides; assembly: GCF_000733215.1. NCBI lineage: Eukaryota > Viridiplantae > Chlorophyta > Trebouxiophyceae > Chlorellales > Chlorellaceae > Auxenochlorella > Auxenochlorella protothecoides. Next base: position 94,776 of record NW_011934265.1, read on the forward strand.
CCCTCCGCGCGGGTTCCGTGCGGCTACCCCACAGCCTGTGGCCTGGAGCTCCCCTATTCTACATCAGGGGCCCCCATCACGCACCCCTCAGCACGGAATCGTCCAGCTGTTCCAAGTTGGGCAGGGTATGCTCCAGCCTCAGGCGATACTGGGTTTCTTTTGCGCAGGGATTACCCCCCAGGTAGAGGCAGGTGAGGCTGTCGCGGACATGCTCCAGCTCCGCCCCTGCCTCGTCGAGCGACGCCAGCTGATTGTCGTTGGCCCACAGGTCGGTGAGCTGGGGGAAGCCTTGGAGGCCGGCCAGGGATGTCAGTCTGTTGTTGGCCACGTCCAGGATGCGGAGGTTGGCCAAGCCCTCAAGGCCCTGAGGCGGGCAGGGGGTGACGTGTCAGCTGCCGCAGCGCTCAGCATGAGCATGAAACTGCTCGCGGGAGCGGCATGCACATTGATACTCATGCCGGCCGTAAGCGAGACCTCCTCTTCACAGCATGTTTGTTGCCTCACCTCCAGGGTGGTCAGCCCGTTGTGGCTTAGGTACAGCTCTTCGAGTGCCGTGCACCCACTCAACCCTGATATCCTGGCCAGGCGGTTGCTTTGCAGGGACAGACGGATGAGGCGGCTCAAACTGCACAGGGAGAGGTGCAGGTGGCAGGTGTGGGCGGCGGCTTGCTGCCGAGAAAACTCAGGCAGGGGCACGGCTGACCGGAGGAGGTGTACATCACAGGGTCCAGATATCCCGGCACACTCACGTCCAGCCCATGGTGGGCTCTAGTATCGCGGCGCCATCCGGCCGCAAACATGGTCTCAAAACATGACACGGAGGGGGGCCGCATTCATCCAGTCGGCACACCACCCGCTGGCCCCTGGCCCCGCACCTGCTCAGCCCATTGATCTGAGTGATCCGATTCCGGCCCAGCCACAAGCTGTCCAGCAGGCACATCCCTTCCAGCCCCTCAATGCAGCGCAAGCGGTTGCTCCCAAGGTCCAGGACTCTCAGACCTGTCGCAAGTGGGAGGATCCTGGCATGCTGAGCCTGTGATGTCGCTGGTGAAGGAGCGAGGCATGCACCTGGGTGGCGTGCATGCCTCGCATGGGCCCTTTCGGGGAAGTATGAGGACAGCCACCCCCTGTGCCATGCACCCACTTTCGAGGTGTGCGATGCCCTCCATGGAAGCGATCTTGTTGGCAGCGCAGTACAGGTGCGTCAGCCTGGGCCCAGGCAGGCTGGACAATGCCTCGAGGCTCACAAACTGGTTGTAAGACATGTCCAAGTTTGTCAAGGAGAAAAAGCCGCGGAAGTTCGGGACCTGCACAGCAAGTGAGGAAGAGGGAGAGCAGGGCACATCAGGGAGGATTCTCTTGAGGAAGGCTGCGATATGGGGGTGGTGCGGCATCATGGCACACTCCAATTCAAACCGGAGGAGCCCACCCCGAGGAGACCACGACCTGTGTGAATTGGTTGTCCCGGAGATCCAACTCCTCCAAGCCTGCAGAGGTGTACGTTGATCTTTGAGCGACAAGTCTCCACAAGACCTTGCATTGTGTTCCACAGGTCACTGAAAGCCTGCACTCTCCAGCCTACAAACTCACAGGGCGCGGAGGCCAGCGCCTCCACTTCCTCTGCGGAGGTCAGCAGGTTCTGCCGCAGGCACAGCTTCGTGAGCCCGTCCAGCCGCAGTAGCGCAGCCTCTATGCTTTTCAGACGGTTGGCCGTCGCATCCAAGACCTGCATGGCGTGGGCGAGGGGGCTGGACAGGCCTACAGAAAAGTTGCTGGGCTGAGGCTGCCAGGTTCCAATTTCCAGGCCCATCACACCACCCACCCGCATGGTGTTTGGCAAGGACACCTCATCCAATGAATGGAGGTGGGCATTGGTGAGATCTAGATCGTATAGAACGGTCCCTGCATCTGGCTGGGATTGCCCCTCCACCTCGTCCTGCATCGGCACACACGAGTCCTGCGTCACTGGCTTTTCGGAGCTTGGACGATACAATCCAGTGCAATAATGATATTGTGGAATTAAGGTGCTCTCGCGGCGCTTGCTCAATACACTGACTACCGTCTGTATGGAGATTTAGCGAATCCACGAGCAGGGGGGGCCGGGGGCACGGGGGCGCCATGCTCGAACCGCGCAGAATCTTGCAGGGAAGATTTGGCATGGGAACCCCCGCCCCTGCAAATCGCTGATAAGGCACGGCGAGTCTCATGGAGCTTACTACATCAATTGTGACCCTAGTACAGCGTAACACGCACTAGGTAGACGATTAGAGATAGGCCTTTCCTGCCCATGGCGTCGAGTACAACCACCACGTCTACCCGCACGTCGCCCCACCCATGCCTACCGAAGCTCCCTCGTGGGCTACATGGTGCCCGGCACAGGTTTACGCGGCATTTAGCGCCCTTGTTAGACCATTGCACGCGTAAACGGAACCTCACGCGGGCCATGAGGGCCACCATGACCCCGTCTGTCGCCGAGGCCTCGGCGACCCAAGATCCGATGCATGTGATCATAGCCGGGGCTGGCATTGGCGGGCTAGTGCTGGCCGTGGGACTGCTCAAGGCGGGATTCAGGGTCACGGTCCTCGAGCGTGACCTGACCGCCATTCGTGGCGAGGGGAAGTACCGCGGACCCATCCAGCTGCAGAGCAATGCGCTGGCAGCGCTGGAGGCCCTAGATGAGCATGTGGGCCAGAGGATCCTGGACGAGGGCTGCATCACGGGGGACAGGATCAACGGACTCTGTGACGGCATCACAGGGGACTGGTGAGGGGGCTGGAGTGCCCAGGGGCCGGGGGGCGAGGAATGGCATGCCAGACTGCCTCGCTTGCGGAGACAGCGGCAAGCAGCACAGTGCAGTGAGAGGGAATGGAGGTCGTCTTCATCCCAATCACTCTCCCCCTTTCCTTCTCAGGTATGTCAAGTTTGACACCTTCCACCCTGCTGTGGGCCGCGGCCTGCCAGTCACTAGAGTCATCAGTCGGACCAGATTGCAGGTGAGATGCTGGGCCGCCCTTGCGTGCCCAGGATGGTACCCAGCATGCAGGTGACTGAGGATGCACCGGATTGCAGATTGCTTCTTGGTGCAATTGCAGAGGGAGCTGTCCATCCACAGTCTGCCACGCTCCTTTCCACACGCACAGGAGATCTTGGCCGAGCGATGCTGCGAGCTGGGCGGACCTGATGCCATCTCAAACAATGCCAACGTCGTTGACTTTATTGACGAGCGGGATGCTGCGGGTCACGTCACTGCCATCCTTTCGGATGGACGGCGGGTGAAGGGGGACTTGCTGGTCGGGGCAGACGGCATTTGGTCAAAGGTGGGTTGGCCAGGGGGGATGGGGGTTATTACGCCCAGTCCTGTGGTGTAGCCTATAGCATTCACTGTTGTCACCGACGCTGCTTCGTCAGATTGCCGTTCACTGGGATTCAATGAGCCTGTCAATCAGCTTCCCAAATATTCGAATCCCCTTGAGCCCAGCATGGTCTGTGCTGCATCCTGATGTGCTGCTCTGTTCCCTCCCCCGTCCAGGTCCGATCCAAGCTGCTAGGCGATTCCAAGCCAAACTACTCTAACTACACGTGCTACACTGGCATAGCTGATTTCACCCCCGGTGACATTGATACAGGTGGGTGTCGGGTTTGGCAGTGCTGCATGGAGGGTGTGGGTCGGCTCTTTGATTCTTTGAGGACAAGGTCCTTTCTGCTGTGCAGCTGGTATCATAGCCTGACGGCCTGAATGGTCACTGAGTTATCATCCCAGCAGTTGCACCCCTCGCGTGGCAGCTCCTAACCCACAAACCTCTGTACCCCGCAGTGGGATACCGGGTGTTCCTGGGCAACGGCAAGTACTTTGTGTCCAGCGATGTGGGCGGCGGCAAGATGCAGTGGTATGCCTTCCACAAAGAGCCAGCGGGGGGCTCAGACCCGCCAGGTCAGCGCCAGGAACGACTCATGCGTATCTTTGGCTCCTGGTCTGACAACGGTGAGACCTGCAAGGAGGCGGTGGGTTGGGAATGAGGGGGGAGTACGTGTGTGCCCTCTCGGCTTTGCACCCCGGATTGGGTTCCATGTATGTTCCCCTCTCTTCCGCACAGTGACGGATCTCATCATGGCCACTCGAGAGGACGACATTCTTCGGCGCGACATCTTCGACCGGCCCCCCACCATGACGTGGTACAAGGGCCGAGTGGTTCTGCTGGGCGATTCGGCACATGCCATGCAGGTACAGCTGTGCCTGTGATGGCATGGGGTTTGGTGTCCGGACACATGCAAAGCGATCGCTGTGCTCTCAGCGGGGCTGCTCCAATCGGTAGGACTCTTCAGCTCCCTGCAGTGGTCCCCATATGCAGTGGCAAGCATTTCCACAGCGGCATCTGGGACCCCCCCGACTCCCCCCCACAAACTATCTCCCCACCTCTTGCGCGCAGCCCAACCTGGGTCAGGGAGGGGGCATGGCGATCGAGGATAGCTTCCAGATGGTGCAGGAGCTGCGGTCCAGCGGCAGCCGCTCCGTGGCGCACATCCTGAGGCAGTACCAGCTGCGGCGCATGCTGCGCTCCTCCGTGGTGCATGGTATGGCGGGCATGGCGGCCTTCATGGCCTCCACCTACAAGGCGTACCTGGGCGAGGGCCTGGGCCCGCTGAGCCGCATGACAGCCTGGCGCATTCCGCACCCGGGCCGTGTCATGGGTCAGGTGGTGATGAAGGCCTCCATGCCGGCGGTGCTGGGCTGGGTGCTGGGCGGGAACGGGTCCTCGCTGGCCTCCGCGGAGCGTGTGCCGCGCTGCATGCTCCGCGACAGGCCCTCCGGCTTCGAGCCGGGCCAGTTCGACACCCTGCTGCGGGACGACGCCGCCCTACTGCGCGCCGCCAAGGCCCACTGGGTCCTGGCTCCCATGGCCGGCACGGGAGCTGGGGCGGGGAAAGGGGTGAGCTGCGCCGGCAATGGGGCGGGGAGCGGCGCGGGCAGTGGTGCCGCCGGCCAGCCCTGGACCCGGCTGGGCGCCGATGGCCTTGTCATGGGGTCTGGCGGGGATGCGGGGGTTAGAGACCCCGCTGCAGCGCTCCGCCATGCCTGGGTGCAGAGCCATGAGGGCGACTACCTCGTGACCGACCTTGGCAGCGGCCAGGTAAGGTGGTGTTTGTGGGGGATGAAGAACCCTGTCCCTGGTCTGTAGGGACGGTGAGGGGACTGACCATGCCCTCATATCAGGTGCCGGCTTCTCCTGATGAGCTGCTTTTGCCAAGGCTGCTCTGCTCACCCGCCTCGACACGCATGCATCCCCCCACAGGGAACCTTCCTGAACGACAGGCGGCTGGTCCCAAACGTCCCCGTCCGGCTCCAGCCCGGGGATCTCATCCGGCTGGGTGCAGCAAAGGACAGCCCCGCCTTCCGAGTGAAGCTGCAGCATGTATCCATGGCTGATGATGTGGACCGCAGCGCATATGGCCAGGAGACGGACAGGCCCCTGGTGGGCGTATGATGCTGCAGAAACGGATGGTCCTGGACGCCCCCCCCACCTTTTTCCACAAGGACTCACAACCCCGCTGGTCAAAGAGAGATGATGACGGCCCCCACTTTTCCCAATAAGCGTATTCTTAACGTGTTAAGCTCCAGGACACTGTGGCGCACCCCAAGGTAATATTCTGTAATATACAAGAGTGTGGTTTTCAAACATCTCGAGGTTCACGTGGCCTTTCGGAGGCCGGGCAGCGTGTGCCGGTCTGAAGAACAGTGTCCTCCCTGGACGAAATGCTGGGCCAATGAATCCTGTCACTCTCGTCAGTAGACATTCATACAACACCCGAAAAACAGACTACGCGTGCAGTCATTTCCTGCGGCACTCCCAGCCAGATCGGGGGCGGGGCAGCTTATGTCGACCTTCCTCCTCCGCCCTATGAGAAGCTTGCTGAGCACTCCCAGGCTGGGCCCTCGATTGGCCCCGCGATCAGCTCGTGCGGGATCTAGCATTGGGCTCGCCACGAATGGCCATCGGGTGGGGGACAGGGAGTCGGCAGACACCCTGGAACTGGCCCATACCTTTGTCCAGGGGCTATTGGAACCCTACTGGGGTGTGTGGGGTTAGTGGCGGGTTTGACGGGTGTCGGGAGGGTGGCTGATTTCACACCAGCGTGCTGATTGTGCCTGCTGAACTACCATGATTGCAGTGGATCATCACAGCTTCGCTGGCAACTTTTGTGGGATCAGGACTCGCGGGCTGTGCTCCGGCACCCCTTCCCTTCCCCCCCATCTCCACCCCGTCCCCACCCCCTTCCAGCTCTGAACCCCACCTCCCTGGCTGCTGCGGAGATGCTGACGGAGCAATACCCCAACGACGACCTGGTGTACGACCACCTGGCCTTCCGCACGCTGGGCGTGCCTGGGCTGGGCATCGATTCGCTGGCGCCCACCTTCCTGGAGCTGGGCTGGCGGGCGCGCGACGAGCTGCGCTTCCCGGCCAAGAAGCTGCGTGCGCGCTGGTTCGCGCCGCCCTGCCCCTCCCTGCCCCGCATCTTCATCTCCGAGCTGCTGGTGGGGGAGGTGGACGCCGCCGCACGCGAGGCCATCGCCGCCACGCTGGGCGCCACGCCGCGCACTCTGCTGGCGCGGCACTCGCTGCTGGCCGCCGCGGGAGGCGGCACGCCCTGGCCCGCACCCTCCCGCGCGCAGTACGCGGCGGTGGCCGCCGAGAGCGAGTACGGGGCCTGGGTGCTCGCCAACGGCGCGGCCCTGAACCACACCACGCTCTCTGTGCATGCCATGCGGGACGTGGCGGGGCTGGACGACCTCATCGGCCGCCTGCAGGGCGCCGGCTTTGCGCTGAACGCAGAGGGCGGCGCGGTCAAGGTGTCCCCAGACGGCCTGCTGCGCCAGGCCTCCACGCGCGCCGACGCGCGCCTGTTTTCTTTCTCCTGCGGGGCCTCCGCGCTGGTGCCCACCTCCTACATCGAGTTCGCGGAGCGGCTGGTCCTGCCCGAGTTCCAGGGGCTGGCGGAGGACCAGGTCCAGGAGCACCACCGCCGCGAGGGGTTTGAGGTGGGTAACGCAGACAAGATTTTTGAGAGCACCTACTCCTCCAAAGCGGCCTGAGGCGGGGGGTGCGCAGCCATGAGACGGCACAAATGGATGGGAGGTCGGCGGATGCACTGCATGGCGGTGCGCGGGGCACCAGGGGATGTTGGTGAGCTTCAAACCACATGTGGACCGCGTGTTCGCCTGTTGGGCTGGCGCCCCACTGCAATGAAAGGCAGTCCCTCAGCGTTGCACACTGAGCCGGCCATGTATGCGATAGGTTCTTTCTACAAAGACATTTACGTCCAGGCAATTGAATGTGATCCACTGCTCCTTCCCATCCCGAATGTATGGACTGTCAGCACTCCTTCAAAGATGCGAGTCGGTGGGGACCGAGACCATTACGGTTTTGCTCGCCAGCCTTCCGCGAATCATCAAAGCTGTTCCTCGCTTGCCACCGGGCACTTGGTCGGATACTGATTGCTGGACGCGATCGCTTTAGACACTCATTCTACACTCGCTCCATCGACCAATAGATATCGTTTTGTCCTGGTACCAGTATTACTTCGGCATCCTCCCACAAACCCACGGGACGAGCCCAGTCTCGGCGTGCATCTCCTGTGCTTCGCACGACTGTCCACCAAAAAGATAGGCAGGTTTTGTCGTGTCAACTGGCCAACAAGAAAACTTAAAAGAACCAAATGTTCTGGGGTAAAAAGAAGGACCCCAAGCCAGATGTAGCCAGGTGGGCTTGACCAGATAGTGTCGGTATGTCGGTGCTCCTACGGAGGCGGTGTATTTCCTGACCTCTGCATGGCGACACCTGGTTTCCGTTCGTTCCAGCGCCTCATTCAACCTCGATATTATGGAAGTAACCACTTAATTCCCTTGTAGTCCGCCTCCTCAGCCACCGAGGGAGGGACCGGCAGGGAGGCAGAGTGGGGTTGTTAAGGCAGGTGGAAGTGGGATGCAGGCTTCGCAGGCACCACCAGCAAACCTGCTCTCCATGTTTGAGTTTCCGACGTGAGAAGTTGGAGAGTTTCTTCCTTGGAAGTGATGAGGAGGTGCATTTTTGGCGGTTGTGATGATATACCCGCTGTGCTTGTACGGCATACAGGGTAGCATCCCTGCAAAGTTTATGCGTTGAGGTTCATGTCGCAAATTCCTCTCATATGACGATATAAAATCTACTTGCAGCTCCAAGCAGAAGACTCCTCCAACAGCAGTGGGGCTCAGCGGAATCTGCAGAGCTGACGAACCAAATGACATCCAGGCGTGCGTCTGGAGCATCGACCCTCTCGAGAAGGAGAATGACACTCCCCTCTTCAGGATATACTTTTGAGCATCTCAGCTGCTATCTCCTTTGTCTTCCTCGGTTTACCTTTCAAAAACTGGTGTAGACTCGGCCTGGGACTTTGTTGCAACCTACATTTCCCCGCCTGGCTGTCACTCTTGTCGACCCCTTGAGGAACCGCCCCAGTGAAGATGTGCAAGGGCTCTGCCACTGGTACCCTTCGCGGCATGAGGGTGTAACAGAACATGTGCTACCAAGGTGGTCACAAGGATTTGCAAAAGCATTGGGAAAAGATAGTATCAGGAATCGCGACAAGTTTGGTGATTGTCTGCCCTGGGGCCGCCCGGTTTCCCATCACGGCTCCAATGTGGCCTTTGTTTCGGAAGCGAGCGGCCCCTGTGATGACCTGGTCCTGTTCACCTCCGGTGGCGGGGGGGCCCTGCCATGCACCTGCTGCATCTTGATCTGCTGGTACCAGCAGAAGGACGCCACAGAGCCGCCATACCCCACGCCCTGCAGCAGCGTGACCCTCTCACCCAGGAGCGCGACGCCGAGCAGCACCACCACCGAGTTCTTCACGGTGCCGAGGACCTGCGGGGCGGTGAAGGGGGGGGGTGAAGGGGGCTGGAGGGGGAGGATTGGGCTTCAAGACATGCTTGGCGTCCCGAACACGCAGATACCTCTTGGTGTCAGGTACTAGGAGTCAGCACCGAGGCTCCCTCCTCATACTGCGAGGCCGTCGACTGATCCCCCTGCACGATCTCCTCCCCTCCACCAACACCCACGCCCACAACCCATCACCTTGAGCGTCAGGGAGGAGGAGGCCTGGATGACGATGTAGGCCAGGCTGTTCACGCCAAAGCCCAGCACGGCCGCCAGCACAAAGGTGGCGGGCTGGGCTTGGACGACGGCCAGCGCGTCGGCGCGTGCCATGCGCGGGGCCTCCAGGAGGAGGGACCCCAGGCCCAGCCAGAGGAAGCAGGAGGGGGCCAGGTACATGAGCCCCTCGATGGGGTGGAACCGCATGCCCTGGAGCAGGCGCTGCGTCAGGACCAGGCGCACCGCCTCGAACACCTCGCTCAGCATCATGATGGCTACGCCCAGGACGTCCAGCCGCACCTCCCCCGCAGCCGCGACGGCGGTGCCAACCGCGATCCCCGCCACGGCGGCCACCAGGCGGCGGGTGGGGGTCTCCAGTCCCGCCAAGAACATGGCGAGCATGGTGATGACGGGGGTGAAGGCCTTGAGGATCTGGATGAAAGCCACGGTGAGGTAGAGGTAGGCCAGGTTTCCGCACAGCAGGTTCAGGGCCATCAGCGCCCCCACCGGCATCACGCCGGTGAGGTAGAAGCGCCGAGTGACGGTGCGCCGGGCATCCACCACCTTGAACACCTGGGGCGAGGCAGAGAGGGGAGTAAGGGGGTGGTTGAGAGGCATATATAAATGTGGGCACTGCAGCAGGATGGTTCGCATCAGGACTTGGTAGTACCACCGCGGGCGGCGGTGGGCGCCCTGACCATCTTTGCAACAAGGCCATACGGGACCCCTCTCCAAGGGGACTGGGGTTGGCATGCGCTGTATTGGATCCTGACGCAGAGGAGACGACAACCATGATCCGGACCCCCCCCTGCGCACAGCCACCCAGCGCACCCTGCATGCTAGGTAGCTGCAGACTCCACTAAACAGCATCCCCAGGGACGAGAGGGCCATGGGGTAGGGAAAGCCGCCAGACAGCAGCGCTTTGTTCACGAGGATGAGCCAGGAGGAGATGGTCATCCATAGCAGGGAGGCTGCAACGGCCACCACCATGCGGGCTTGGGGACTGGTGCCGCCGAATATGTGAGATCCGTCTCCTTCTCCATGTGAGCTTCCTTTCGTGAAAGAAAAGGCAGGAGGGGGTGGGGGCCGGGGCGCTGTCGATGTTTCGACCGTCATGTCCGCCGTGCCTGGCTCGCGGCCAGACTCTAGTCAAGGACGCGCCGCCTCTATCCTGAAGAGAGAACAAGATTCCAAAGTGTCGTCCAGAACGACTTGGGTCGAGGATCCGCACTCCACGGAGGGCTGTTCGCTGCCACTCCAATGAGTGGGTACGAGATGGTTGATGCACAAAAAGGAAACAGGTCTTAATAAGAAGATGTCAAAGTCACCCGATGAATTGATTGCACTTTTGTGGTATATGAATTTGTCTCCTATAATTCTCTGCGAAGAGCTTGCCAGAATGTGGGTCTGACACCTCTGCCCCATGATGCTCAATAGATTCCAAAGTATCGTCCAGAACGACTTGGGTCGAGGATCCGCACTCCACGGAGGGCTGTTCGCTGCCACTCCAATGAGTGGGTACGAGCTGGTTGACGCACAAAAAGGAAACAGGTCTTAATAAGAAGATGTCAAAGTCACCCGATGAATTGATTGCACTTTTGTGGTATATGAATTTGTCTCCTATGATTCTCTGCTGGACGAGTTGGGGGATTCTTCCCTTTCGAAGTGATCGAGAGAATGTGGTCTGACACCTCTGCCCCATGATGCTCAAAGATTCAGAGATAGAATTGGCTGCTGTGCAACTAAAGTGCTCTGTCAACATTCCGAGGATGGCAGATCTGGGGAATTGGCCAACAAGTTAGACCGCCTGGATGACACTGGATGTGGAATGGCGATGCCAACTTGTCAGACATGCATGTATCAATACTGAACCCATCTTGAATGTCAACGAGCCTGCGGCCGAGGCTATGTGCTCTCCTCTAGCCCATGTATCATACTGTTCCTGAATGCGTCACCAACTGCGTCTGGAAGTGGGTGCAAAGGCATCCATCAGGAGACGTCTTGCATGAAATTATCACACCATTTGCAGGCATGCAAGCAGAGCAAAGACCACGAGATGAGTGCCAATGTGCTCCCCCTTCTCATGGCACTGCAGCATTCTCCACCCTCAACCACTGCGGCATGTGGAGCCGAGACTTGGGTCGAGGATCCGCACTCCACGGAGGGCTGTTCGCTGCCACTCCAATGAGTGGGTACGAGATGGTTGATGCACAAAAAGGAAACAGGTCTTAATAAGAAGATGTCAAAGTCACCCGATGAATTGATTGCACTTTTGTGGTATATGAATTTGTCTCCTATAATTCTCTGCGAAGAGCTTGCCAGAATGTGGGTCTGACACCTCTGCCCCATGATGCTCAAAGATTCAGAGATAGAATTGGCTGCTGTGCAACTAAAGTGCTCTGTCAACATTCCGAGTATGGCAGATCTGGGGAATTGGCCAACAAGTTAGACCGCCTGGACGACACTGGATGTGGAATGGCGATGCCAACTTGTCAGACATGCATGCATCAATACTGAACCCATCTTGAATGTCAACGAGCCTGCGGCCGAGGCTATGTGCTCTCCTCTAGCCCATGTATCATACTGTTCCTGAATGCGTCACCAACTGCGTCTGGAAGTGGGTGCAAAGGCATCCATCAGGAGACGTCTTGCATGAAATTATCACACCATTTGCAGGCATGCAAGCAGAGCAAAGACCACGAGATGAGTGCCAATGTGCTCCCCCTTCTCATGGCACTGCAGCATTCTCCACCCTCAACCACTGCGGCATGTGGAGCCGACCTCTGCTTCATACCTTGAACTGCTTCAGGAGCACCGCCAAATCAATCCAGCCCATGCCCTAGCACAGTGAGAATTGAGGCTGAAGTGTCGGAGGGAATGACAAGAAACACTTTGACAGGTCACAGCATGTAGAATTAGTTTCCCAGTTGGTGTGGAGAAGGAACATCCTAGGCAACATCCCCCGTCTGTACACCAGTGTACCTGGGCAAATGAGGAGGCCGAAGTGGCATGGCCAATGGCCTCCTTTCTTAATCTCCTCACAGTTGCTAAAGATTTGACGCCATAGCGTTGGCCAACGACCTCGTCTTCCTCCTGTGGGTAAACGGAAGCACAGGGGGACTGGTATTCATGCCTGAGTGCGGCGCTTGGACTGATGAAAGTTTTTGTAACACCAACCTGGCATGCGCTATAGCAATTTGCCACATCGCAGGACTCCTCTCAAACAATCATCCCCCCCGCCATCAGGCCCTCCTCACCCCTGCTGCCACGTCGCGCAGCTGCAGTGCCGCAAAATACCGGTAGGAGGTGCGTGCGCGGGGTTGCAGGCTGGACCAGCCCTCCTGCACCGGCATGCCTTGGCTGCCACCACCCACCATCAGCCGGTCGGTGATATACCGCTGACTCAACCCCACAGCTCCCGCGGTTCTCGCCTCCGAATCCTGCATTCACCATTGGGTAGTTTACCCTGACACACAGAACCTGCGGCACCCATGCCAACAGGATTGCCCAAGCGATACTGGCAAAAGATGCAAGCACAACTTGGGTATACACAGAGGCAGCACGATCAAGTTCTAGATGCCCAGATCCTCCCACACCAACCCGTGCGCTGATCATGAATTGATGCAGGGCTTGCCAGTTGGGCTGAATGCTCCAATCAAGGGGCACACACCTGCGGCAGGAGAGGAAGGGGTGATGGTCACCGAATGGTGGCCTTCGCTGGTCACCACGTGTATGAAAGGTATGCCCATGCTCATCATCCCCTCTCACAGATATGCTATGTGCAGCTGGGAGGTGAGGATGAGGCTTTCGCGTGCAGCACCGAGTTCTCTCTGCATTGAAAAGTGTCTGGTAGCATGAGACCCATCCGTTCAAACACAGGTTTGATGCACAGGTCACCACCCATGCACTCCAGGCAGCAGACTGTGCTCAAGTGCAAAGCGAAGAGGCACTCAGTGACTGCCAACCCACCTGCAGGAGGCCGGCCTGACATGGGTGCAGATTTGCTTCCAGAGCCGTGCTTCCCAGCCGAGTGAGGGTATACCGAGCCGTTTTCTCACTCCAGCTCGCAAGCTTGGCGTCCTTCACCAGCCAGCAGAGGGCGGCCTGGGCAGCTGCAGCTGCAGCCTGTTGGTAGGGAACGAGCAGCAACCACATAAAGTATGACATCAGAGCACCAAATCCAGGATGGACTATCGCACTCTGCAGCGTTGTGATTCTCAGCTTGGCAGCAGTAGGACGATCAGGCATTGTACTGTCTCAAAACATCCTGGGAACATTCCTAACTCACCGCGGGTCCATGCAGCACGCTCATCAGAGTGCAGCCGACGTAAGTCTTGACATCCAGCGCGGTGCAAGTGAACTGCCTCCCTATGCTGACGAGGAGCGCCTGCCTCATGTTGCCTTCAGAGGCCAGGCAACTCGACACTTCAGCATTATCAGCCGCAAGAAGGCCCATGAGGTCAGAGTCGGCCACACTTGAAGCTGATGTCAAAATGCACTCCCTGCCCTGTGCACCCCGAACAGAGTGCAAGAGGCGGTGAGCTCTGCAAGGGGACAGGCAATCCACAAATTAATGATGGTGAAGGGATCAAGCAATTCTGATGTACCATTCCCCAGTCACCCCAGCTTACTTGGCGCAGGATGAGCGTTCCTGGATGCTGCCCTTTCCAACTGACGCCAGTCTGAAAATGCTCACATCAGCTGCCCAGCTGATGGAATGTATCGAGGCCGCCGTTGTTATCAGCACGGAGATGAGACCATGAGTGACTGCAGCTTCCACCAGGCCCCGTTCCTGGGCAGGAAGGCCTGACGTTGGGCGGAGATGAGGTTGAGAACCAAAGGCAAGGGCGCATTCCGTCACTCTTCCTCCTGACAAGCCCACACCAATCCTTGCCGTCCTGCCAGGTTGCAGCTGCCCTGAGCCTCGTTCCTACCTGCATGGTGATACGCAAAGCCTTGCACTACCAGAGCGGCGAGCACCTGCGAGGATCTCCTGCCCAGCTCCCGCAGCTTGGCAGCTACAGATTGCCTCGACTCCCTGCCGGGGCTGCCATGTCCTTGATGCGTTCCTTCCAATTCTGCACAAGCCTCCCCAAGAGAGCCCGCCCATGGATCTCGCACAAACCTACAGGGAGCTCGATTCATAAAGGGAAAGGTATACTAAAGATAAATGCATGATATGGCAGGGTGTACAGATATAAGGAATTCCGCAGACCCTCTCCTTTCTTCAGCCCGCACCTGGCAATCTCATGAGCACAGGCTTCAGGAGACTCTCTTGTATCACAGTACACAATCACTGTCTTCCCACGGTCAAGGTAACTCTGAAAAGAAAAGGATTGATGAGTCTGAGTGAGGCAACCTCCACCATGGCCAAGCGGACATCTGTGCGACAAAGAGCACCCGCAAGTCCTCCGTATAGGGTAGTTAGACTCAACCATCATACCTGGCAAAACTCTGGAACGTTGTCCTTGGTCTATAGGAAATTGGCAAGGGGGGTGCTGGTTTAGTTACCCTGTCAAGTTGTGCATCGCCAGTGGTGTCCCACAATGCATGGTTCCAAGGACACCTGTAAACCCCCTCGACACCAGTAACTCCACACGCTTCGAGAGCGCTGACTCACCATACCAGCAAGGGTCTCCTCACAGGACAGCTTGCGCAGTCGTGTCATGTGAGTTGTACTAGATCCCTGAAAATGCTCCCAAAGCCAAGATTGGTTGTCTGCATTCACTCTCTTTGGCAAAGGAGGTGGGATACGGATAGGTATGTAGGCAAGGAGCACATATAGCTGGAGCATCAGTGTCACCAGCTCTCACTGCTGCACTGTGCTTCCTCAAACAGACTCAAGCCCAATCTTACCTTCAAAAGGTGCCGCTGCGGCGCGCAGGGAGCATCCACTGGCGGTGTTGCTGCCTCGAGCCAGCGCCCAAGCACCTCACAATCTGTCGTAGAAGCTGTCATCAAGACGAGCTGCAGGCTAGAAGAGCCTGGCAAGTAGTCGTTGCCAGATGTTGGGGTTGACACGGGATCTGCTGTATGCTGTTGTGCATGATGAAACCTTGCAGCTGGATGCAGATAGGAATCTGCTGCATGATGTTGATTGTGCGGTTCAATGCCCGGTGTCGCCTCGTCTCCAGATGCTTGCAGCAAGACTGTTTTCGCGGCCGCAAGCTCCTCTTCCATCACAGCACTGCAGTGCTGGTTGTATCTGTACGCGCGACATGGATCAGCAGTGGGAGGTCTACTCAAGACCTGTGGTCATCTCGTTGGACGAAATGGTCCAGGGCGACACCTGCATTCTCTCCCCATCCAGGCCGATGCTTCTTTTCTATTCCTTTGCAAGCTGCCTAGGACATACAGTTTTCAGAGCTTGACCATGTACCTTAGGAGAGTGAGCATAGTCTCCAGGCTCTTGCCGTCCCCAATTTGCCGGCATAGATCGACATCCTCCACGGCCACGCAAGAGACTTGATACGCTAGTGACGCCTTGGGGTGCTGCTTCAGCAGCGCTGAAAACCTGGATGTGAAGAAAGGCGGTAGCATTAGGTACAGGAGAAGGGATGCTGTTGTGACCGGATTCTGAAGGGCCATGCACTCTCTTCAGGATCAGCACCTGGACGCATGCCTTCCTCACCCTGCAGATCCCACTTACAGTTCATGCGCCTTGTCCACAGTAGCAGTGACAAGACCTGAGGTGGCCTTCAGGATGCTGGCAACGTGCTTGGAATCTGGCAGACAAGCGAGTGTGACAGTAAATGTCTGCTGCTCGATGTAACGCATTTTGCATCAAACAGGGATGAGTATCAAGCTGCAGACATGGAACCTCACACGTTAAAGCTGGACACAGACCCCATGTCATCGCCCTGTACAAGACTCACTCCAACATTCCAGGGTATTTATCTCTGACCCAGTGAGAGCACCACGAAGATTTGCCGCCCTGGCCATGCAAGACGCCTTGCAGGGCAACACCTGTAACACATGGTGACAGGCCGGCAAGATGAATCTCATCGGACACACACGGCCACATGCACTGCAATGCGAATCTTGGGCTGCTGAGACCTGGGTTCTGAAGGGGGATGAAACCTATAAACGTGCATGCATATAGGCAGTGCAGTTGCCGCAATGAGGTCGCCCACCCACACGCAAGAAGAATCACCAGAACGGCGAGACGGCCGGGGCGAGGAGTGCGGTGGAGTGCACGCAGCAGGATTATATCCAACACTAGCCCTGTATCGACCAGTGCAGGGACGGCAAGCACCATATTCCTGCCGCTGTTCAGCACACCAGGCTCGTCTAGGACTCTAGACTGCCACTGTGGGGAGCAGAGCGGCATGGAAGGAAGAGATTGGTTTTGGCATCAGTCTGCACCTCCCGCAGGCCACACTCGTTTTGGTCATGCGGCAGGAGATGAGTGGTTGGGCAGTATGACTACGCTCTCCAGTCAAACCATTACCTCATCTTACCTCAAGCAGGGGCTCAGCGATGCTGGAAATGGAGGCCAATGTTGAAGGGAGATAGTCTGCAGGAAGCCTTTGCGCCGTCCTGCCAGGCATGCCACTGGCTGCTCCCCTTCCCTGCTCAGCTGATGCAGGCAGACCAGTGACACCAGTCTTTGAAGCTGGGATCGCCGGGTCAGGCCCCTGAACAGCAGGCGGGCCTGCGTGCCCTTGCAGCGGAGGGTCGGCCTCTGCATATGAAGGCTTCCCATCTGGGTTGCTTGCAGATTCGTGGACAACTTCAGCTCGTCGTCGCTCCTGAGCGTCGGCCGACGAGCAAGCCACCTGGGGCAAGTGTCCTGGAAGCTCAGGATGCCCACTGGATCCAGGTGCGGCGTGGCCAGCATTGGCGGCATGGTGGACACGGTCAGCCCCTGCCTCATCAAGCCCAGGGTTGGACTGCACAGCAGTGAAGAGGTCGCGGCCCCCATGGACGCGCGCCACGGGCTCCGGTGTGGCGGCCTCTCCGAATGTCGTGTCAGGGACGTCCCTCCGCCCCCTCCCAGAGCCAGCCCTGCACAGCTGCTCGCCGAGGGGGGACGCCATCCACTCCTCGTCTGAGGTCTCCACCACAGGCCTGGGACTCTCCTGTGGTGCTTCAGAGGGCTGGCTTGATGGACAGATGTCCCAATCGCAGAAGGCAGCCGCTTCTCTCACATCGGCGCTGCTCAGCGGCTCCAGCCTCCAGGCCCGAGGTGGTCGCGCCTCTGCCAGCTGATCGAGGAGCTGATCGAGTTTAGAGCGATCTCCAAGAAACCTTGGTCCTGCAGGGAGATGTAACCAAAACGTCTCCTGACCTTGCAGTCCCAGCAGGGCGGAGGGTTGACGTGTGACGAAAGGCACCACGATTCCGGCCTGCAGCGGGCCCACCATGGCACCGTGTCCCGACATCCGACGGGGGAAACTCCCTTGGATTAATTCGACTCATTGTATGCTCAGTACAGCCAGGTCGTCCCAAATCTACAGCCATGATTGCGGTCCCATTCTCCCATACGTTTCGGAAGTGACGGAGATTCCGGATCCATGACGAGCTCCCTATCGCGCGGCAGATCTCAAGCTATGCGCACATTGCGAAAGCTTGAATCAATTAAATGCATGAAATACAACTGGGTTATTGGTGAATTGGGCATCCCTTCATAATCAAGATAAATCCCGTGCAAATGTGAGCTGCCCGTCCCGTCATTCGCACCAGGGACTCCGGAATGACGCGCCCAGCCAGAGCCGGTCTTCTGTGCAGGTCGGTATAGTCGTAGATCAATGAATCATGATGCCCCGGAAGACAAACGCTTGACCAGCTCATGTGGAAGGAGTCAATGCTCCGCATGCTGTGGTCCTCACTGGACGAGCCGGAGCAAGAAAGGAGGGACGAAAAGGCCACTCCATCTTGTAGCGGCACCGATCTACCTGCAATCCGTCAGGGTCCCACATAGTAAATCCATACCAGATCTCTGCACTCCAGAGTGACACTTGATTTTTGTGGGCTCATTCATTGCGACATTACAATTCTCCATCAGGACCCTCGGTAAGCCTCTTGCCAGTCTTTCGGGCAGGGCCAATTTTGGTCGCAGCACCAGGAATCAGTCTTGCCCTGGATGCAGCCTGTAGGGCCTTGAGGTTAAACAGGACCAGAGGAGCCTGGAATAGGAGTAGCCCCACCAGGATTGCCACCAGGTTCTCCACTGGAGGGTGAAAATACCTGCATTGGCAAGCAGGGGCCAGGGTGGCGGCGGGATCGGTGATTGCACACGGCCAGAATTATCGTTCAAGCCTGCTGGGACCGCAGTAATCAGGACAAGCATGTGCGCAGTAGGACACGGATGGATCCCAGGCGCTCAGAACCTCCCTGCTCGTACACTTCACGGGAGGACGGCATGAAGGCCTCTTGGACCCCCTTCCCACCCTCCCTTGCCCCATTCCTCCCCACACACCACCTCACTCATGCACCTGACAGTGAAGTAAGATTCCCCCGCGACCAAAAGCGCCAGAACAGCAGCCACCAGCGCATGCAGTCCCAGGGCGATGCGATGCCCGAGCGGCTGCATAGACCCTGTGTGCCACCTGAGCAGCGGCAGGCAGGCCTCAGACGCCAGCCCAGCCTGGACTGCCGCCCCCAGTAGCACATGGTCGGACATGATGTGTGGGGCTGCCTGCTTGAGACCATCATCCCAGTGGGATGGGTTGAAGATCAGTCCTGCGTCGGAGGGTTCAGGGAGGGGGATGAGTCTGCTGTCTAGTGGCTGGCACGGCATGGCAAGGCAGCAGCTGACGGCCATGCAGGGTGACCAGCCCACATTCAATCGACCTGGTGTTTGCCGTTGCTCAACGCGGCACGCCGGTTGCCCCGCCCTCGGCCACGTGCTTGCCACAGATCTTGCCCCAAGCACCTCCCCATCACTCTCACTCACCAGAGAGGTGCAGGTAGTACAGGCCCCAGCGCAGCAGGAGTTGCAGGGAGTATATCAGGCCAGGGGCTAGGAGTTGCGAACCCGGGTAAAGACCAGGGAAGAGGACCGCTGTCAGTGCACGGATGCCGAGCAGGCCAAGCACGAGGAGGGCGCCGGTTGCCCTGAAGAAGCGATCAAAGTGGTGCAGGGGCAGGTCGGAGGACTTCAGGCGGGTAGGGAGCTCTGCATGGATGTAAAAGGGGATTGGTTTGACTGGAGAGTCGCCCGATAGGGGATGGTGGTTTCCCTGGAGTAGACAGGACGGGCACAGCAATGCAAATCTGCAGCTCTCATCTCGATGGAAGGGAGTGTCCAAACCCCTCCCGATGATACACACAGCAGCACTCAGGCATTACAAACATCTCCCGACCTTCCTGATTCTCCAAGATCGCGCACCTTCATAGCGAGCCACTCCAATGCCAAGCAGGATGAACCATGCGGCATAGCACAGACTCAACAGGCCGATGGCTGCCTTTTTTGCAGAAGGGTGGATGGGCAGCATGAGCCTGGGTGCGCTTGCAACGGACTTTCGACGCGTACGGTCGCTCTGCCGGGATGATGATCTCATCGGACCGGGGCTCGTGCGACCCTCCTCTCAGTGCCCCCAGGGAGGGCCAGAGTCAAGCAGGGAGGTCACCTTCAGTGAGTCGAAGGTACACAAACCTCACAGTGAGTTACCTCTTTCACATCGTTGGCAGCCACTCGCACTGATCATGCCACACATGCCTTAGAAGAACAGTTCCGAAGCCCGCAGGCCTCGTCACCGCACGGCTCAGCACGCCTATTTTCGGTCGGGAGCACTGGCAGGTGCGCGAGGCTTGGGGAGCAGAGGTTGGTGAGCCATGGTGATGCGATCCAACCGCTCGTAGTATCGCACCAGCAAATTTCTCAGCCTAGCGTAGTTTGGGAGTGCTGATCGGGGCTCAGAGCATGGCACAGTGCCGAGCCCCCCATCATAGGCCCCCGCTCCAAATCTTGGCTCTTGCAATGCCAGCACGAATTGTAGGAGTCTCTGTCGCTATGCATGGCATGATGTACAAAATGGACGTCGTTCAGTGTTAACATCTCGCAAGCTGGGTGCTGAAACACCCATGCTGGCTGAAGGGCCACCTTGCCCTACAGAGTCCTCCGCTGGTGCGTCACAGTATGGCGCGGATGATCTGGGGTCAGACTGATCTCATAGATATTTCAGTCACGAGGAGGTCCACCAGGCGACAACGTCAGAGCTCCTCTCCATGCACAGGAACCTGCTGGCTGCCAAGCTGCCTCCTACCAATCACGGCTGCCGGCAGCACCTCGACAGCGTCGGCGACCTGGAGGGACGACGTGCACCGCACCTGCCTCCCTCATCAGGCCATACATAGGCAGGAGGAGCATGTCAGGACGGATCATCGCTTGGGAGTTTCATCAAATACTCCATCGTCACCCCCCTGCTCGACCTCGCTGCCGGGTGCCCTCGCCGCCCTCTGCACCCCGCCCCCCCCACCCGATACTTCGTGGTCGGATGTGGAGGAGGACACCCTCCTGCAGGTCGCTAGTCTGGAGCGTCGTGCTGCGCTGTCACATGCAGAGTCCGGGGTGGGAGGCCCGCCGGCTCCATCCCCGCCTGCTGGGACGCTGCAGCCCGGGCTCAACCGGGCGTGCATGGCACAGCCGGTCATCAAACCCGACTCTTCACCCAGTCACGACCTGCGTGCCTACCTCCCAGGGGATGTGGCCGAGGTGTACTTGTCCTCAACCATGAAAGGGGCCAACCTTTATGAGTGGCAGGCAGAGGCTCTGGCCCTGCCAGGCGTGCTGCAGGTGGGTTGCTGGTGCAGACGGCTGGAGGACAGTGTTGCTGAAGCAGTCCATTGGCTGGCCTACCCTGTCCAGCAGGGGCTCACACGGCATCCATACCCACTCCAGGGGGGTAACTTCGTGTACAGCGCGCCGACCTCTGGTGGCAAGTCCCTGGTCGCTGACGTCCTCATGCTCCGCAGCATCATTGCCTCAGGGCGGCCTGCCATGCTGGTAGGGGGATGGCCCACCACACAGGGTCTTTGCCTTTCCTGTTCTGTGTCTGCGCGAATCTGGACTGGTGGCCCGTTGACATCCAACCATGGCTGCTGCACCTTGAGCGCTTGACTGAATGAACCATGGCCTCGCACATGACTGATCACCCTGACCCATGCATCACTGCCACAGGTGCTCCCCTTTGTGTCCCTGTGCGCTGAAAAAGCTGCGCACTACCAGCGCTTGCTGGCGCCACTGAAGAAAGAGGTGGGGCAGGGCAGTCCAAGGAACCCCGAGGGCTGCTTTGTGTCTTGTCAAGGTTGTTGGGCGGGGTCCTATTACACACCCAGGTGGAGCTCCCCCAAGCACCTCAGGTCTGTGAAGCCTATGGGGCCAAGCTTTCACAGCAGATGACCATCGGACCCAACACGGGCATCATCGTCTGCACCATCGAGAAGGCCAACATCCTGTGAGTCGATGTTGAAGTGATGTCAGCATGGGTGGCAGTAAGATCATGGACCAGCTGGCCTCAGAATGTCATCTGAGCCCCAGGCCAGCATAGGCATGGCTGGGTGAAGCCTCCTCAAGTTCCCCTGTGTCCTTCCTCACACGACTCCCACCCCACCTTTTCGACTCTGGCCAGGGTCAACCGGCTCCTTGCCGCCCAAGCACTCGACACACTTTCCTGCCTGGTGGTGGACGAGCTGCACATGGTGGGAGACCAGGAGCGGGGATATCAGCTGGAGCTCCTCCTCACCAAGCTCATGTGAGGTTCCAGATCACTTGATCTGGGGCTGGAAGACAGGGCAAGCAGCACCTACTGCTCAAGGATGGGTATGGACCCTTGCGAGGAACCTGAGGCATCCACGTATGCCTCCACCCCCTTGAACAGGTACACAGCTGTAGGCAGTGACAACCTGCCATTGGACACTTTGGGTCATCAGGATCTCCACGGCTCACTTGCCCAGCGAGGTTTGAGAGATGGCCTGCAGATCGTGGGCATGTCAGCAACCCTCCCAAATCTTGATGTGGTTGCCAGGTATGGTGATAGTTGATGGTGGAGGGATGGAAGGCACATCTTCAGGGCACACAACCTGGTGACGAGTACCTATTGCTTGTTGGGGGGTTTCTGGCAACCAGAACGTCCTTTGCAAGGACACCAGGAATGAAATAAAAAGGGCAAGATCATCGCTGGCTGGAATCTCAGGCATCCCCATCCACTCACTGAGAGCAGGTGGCTGCGGGCCTCGCTCTACCAGACAACCTTTCGGCCCATAGTCCTCAAGCAATACATCATGGTGAGGGTTGTGGTCGGCTCAGCCAGAGGATCCCGCTGGTGGCTGTCACATCACATAGGAATGTATATGGCATGTTGGCCCTGCTCAGGGTCAATTACCTCAATACATTGCGGCAAGAATTGCGCTGTAACATATGCGAACGTCCATGGGGCAGTTATATCCCCTTTAGCACGTGCAGGTGGATGGCATGCTGGAGGTAGAGGGTGGCGAAACTGTGAGACATGTGGCTCGCCTCTTCCCCAAAGAAGAAGTGCGTCCACTGGCGGAGAGTGTCCATACATGTGTTCTACCCTCCTCCCTTGTCCCTTCAGCCTGTGCAGTCCCCTTTCAACCCTACCTCGCCCAGCCCAGTCTCTGATCTCATTTCTGCACCAGGACCCAGACTTCTGTGCGACTCTCGCTCAGGAGATAGTGAGCCAAGGCCATTCTGTCGTCGTGTTTTGTGGAACCAAGAAGGCCTGCGAGACAGTCGCTCTGAAGTTGGCCCGGTGAGAGTGGGGCATTATCATACGTGGGGCCCCTACATAGGACCTGTCTGCCTACTTGCAAACAGTCCCGCTCTCTCGTGGTGAGCGAGTAAGACCGAGTACTGTCTTCTGTGACGTTGTAGGGCTGCCTGGCCAATGCTCCTCCTGTGGTCCTGCCTTTGCGTCATCCATCACCAGCATCTACCACATCTCCTCCATCGCCTCATCACCCAGGCTGCTCAAGGTCCCTCAACGGGCAAGGAGCGACTGCGGTGGGATGGAGCAGCGATCGCGCACTGATGTGGCAGCCCTGCTTGGGCAGCTCTCCGCCTCAGACACCTGCCTGGCAGAGTGTGTGCGTGGTGGCGTCGCCTTTCATCACTCTGCCCTTTCCTCAGAGGAGCGTCAGGCGGTGGAGGGCGCGTTCCGCGCCGGATCGATCTCGGTGCTGGCGGCCACGTCTACCCTGGCTGCCGGTGTCAACCTCCCTGCTCGGAGGGTCATCTTCAAGCAAGCCTACCAGGGTCTGCCCCGCCCGGAGAACCTCCTCACGCCAACGCAGTGAGACTGGCAGGGAAAAGGTCGCGTGCGCTGTCCCACTATGCCCCCCTGTGTGCCCTGTGGTGTGAATAATGGTGAGCTCTCCCCCGCAATATTTACCAAGGTGCGGTAGCGTGGCCGCATCTGTACTCTGAGTATTGCCCCACCATCCCTGCGATGCAGGTACCGTCAGATGGCGGGGCGGGCGGGGCGGGCGGGGGTGGACGCCGAGGGAGACTCCATCCTGCTGACTGGGACGGGAGTCACCTTGCACAGCTTGCGAGCCCTCGTGCGAGCCCCAGTCAGTCCCATCGCCAGCTGCCTCACAGAGGACAGGAAAGGTAGGTGGGGAGGTGCGTCTCAGTGACCCACAGCCGGGCTTTGGGCTGTTGCCAAGCAGGGGTAAGGCTCGCAATGGATTATTGGTATGCAGCCGGGGCCGAGCTTGCGCCTTGCAGCCCCTCCCACTCTGGTTCCCCTTCTTAACCCATAATGTTCCTGGTCCAGGCATGAAGAGAGCAATGCTTGAGGTGGTGGCGACAGGGGTGGTCACAGAGCCGTCTGATGTGCAGCAGTACATCCGTTGCACCCTTCTGGCACACATGAACTCATCCAAGGCGAGTTGCCGGGCTGGACATCCAGCCTCCTCCATCCCAAGTGTGGGGTTTTTGGATGGGGCCGTACACTTGGTGACAGGGCGACATCAAGAACGCGCCCAGCTACCGCCTGTGCCCCCCGCAGATCGTTGCTGCGACAACCGTGGCTGCCCTGCAGTGGCTGGGAAGGGAGGACCATGCATTCGTGACCTGGGACAGATATCATCAGGTGCGCCCCTGGGCACGTCCATGTGCCTGCTGTCATTCATGGGGCAACCGTTCACCACTAAAGCCTCCCAGAACACGAGTCATGCCCCTGCTTGCATTGCAAGGAGGAGCAGGCTTGCTCCAAAGGCTGTCTCATCAAGCGCACCACCATCCCACCCGCTTTCTCCTGGCGTCAGGTGTACCGCCCCTCCCCACTCGGCTGCGCCGCCCTGGTCAGCGGGTTTCCCCCTGAGCGCTGCATGGCCATTCATGTGAGGCTACAGCCGCAAGCAGGGCTTCAGACCCACCTTGCCTGGGACTCTGGCTGATCGCCATGCCTGAGCGGCCGAGCCAGTGGGGCCTGGCGCCACTGCCCTGTACCGCACACACCTTCCGGACCCACATTGAGTCGCTGAAGTTCCAATTGCCTCTCCATCCACCCACACTGCCACACTTCCTTGCACAGGCAGACCTTCAGCGGGCTAGGGAGTGCATTGTGCTGCCGTCAGACCTGCACCTGACCTTCCTCTGCGTCTCCCCGACAGACGACCTCATCCCGGACTGGCGGCGCCTCCTGCAGCTCGTCAACTCCCTGCAGGCATGTCGGCGCTCAAATCTTTTGGAACGACTGGCATTTGGACACTTCCTGCCTTCCTTGAGGCACCTGATGGCATGGAGCAAACCGATCACTGCGCCAACTGGAGGCCAGTCAGGGCCATCCCCGTCTTGGAGTCTGCCTGCTGAGGCACCATGCACATTAGCTTGCAGGAGCAGTACTTCAGGACAGCAAGCTCAGCTCCCCATTCCTGCCCTGCGCGCAGGGCGCCGACGCAAACGTGGCCTCACACGTCGGCTTGAACCTGGGAGCCATCATGGCACGTGCGCATGGATATCACCAGGCGAGTCGGGCTGGTCTCTCGGGTAAAGTCCTGCTGGGCGGCCTCAATCCACATACTGTTTGTCTGAGATGGCGAGAATCACTGCCCATCTTCACTATGCCTCCCCTGAAGTGCAACCCAAGCATCGACCAGCAGTAATGTGACCCCCAACCCCTCTCATCCTCTCCAGAGATCCAGCGGCAAGCCCGAGGAGATGACTGACTCTGAGCGGGTGGGACGCAGATTTTGGGCTGCCCTGATCCTGAGGGATGTCTTGGCAGAGGTGAGAAGGGAGGCTGTGCATTTGGAGTGTGCTCAGCCATACCAGGGGGGGCGGTGGCTTGAGCTCCACGTGCACAGTATCTTGCAGATGGCCCTGCAGCCCTTGGCACTTTCCAATGCGACCACAACCGACAGGTGGACCTGCAGGAAATCTCACGCAAGTTTGGCGCGGCACAGGGTGCTATCCAGGGTCTGCAGGAGCGGAGCTCGCGCTTTGCGTCCATGCTGGCTGCCTTTTGCGAGCGCCTGCAGTGGCAGGACCTGGAGATGCTGGTCTCCAAATTTCAGGCCAGGGTCCTCCAGGGGGTAAGGCCCGAGCTCCTTGCCCTCACTGAGATCCCCTTTGTGAGGGTGAGTCAACAGGGAAGGGGAGTTGGAGCCTGGGAACGACGCACTTTCCTGCTGACGCCCAGGAAGCAGCCTTGCGGTGATGTCTCGCTCCACAATCCCCGGATCACATCTGTCGATGGCAGCACCGAAACATCCATGCCCACAACAGCACCTTCGCCCACCCTGGGCCCTCCTCAGAA
The DNA here is from genome assembly GCF_000733215.1 of Auxenochlorella protothecoides. NCBI lineage: Eukaryota > Viridiplantae > Chlorophyta > Trebouxiophyceae > Chlorellales > Chlorellaceae > Auxenochlorella > Auxenochlorella protothecoides. The sequence goes on from NW_011934265.1 coordinate 120,631, forward strand.
TTACACTGCTCGTAAGCTGTACAGCGCGGGGCTCCGGAGTCCGGATAGCATTGCTGCACTGGAGGACGAGACACTGCTCATAGAAATCCTCGCTCGCGGCTCCACGGGCAGGTGAGGGTGATGGTGTGAGGCAATGCCTCCGTGCGGCCGACCGTATTCAGTGAGCCCTTCCGCTCGCCGTTATCTATGCCAGACAGAACTGTATGTGACAAGGTGCACATCACCTGTCTGCTGGCTGGCTTTCAACCGGGGTGAATCTCCATTATACCAACCTCAATCTACTCAAGTCCCCATTGTGCAGCGCAAGCGCACTGCAAAGCAAGAGAGCGGCACGAGAGATCCTGCTCGGTGCCAGGAACATCGTAAGCGCCAAACGCAGAGGGGTGCTTGTTCCACTTGCGGTCGACAGTCTCTGAACCGAGACGGCAGCTGGAGTCGATGATTTTACATGAAATCAGTGCGCTGCCTGATCGTTTCCCACTTGATTTGTACCCTCTAGGCCTCGACTAGCAGCACTGTACCTCTGTGTATTCCACTTGCTGCCTGGTGGGCTGACTCGAATGTCCGAACTATGATGCTCCCACTTTCCACAGCTGGAGAAATAACATGCGCATCATGGGTGGAGACAGGTTTGGGAAGGAACACAGCCCAAAGAATTTACCAAGATAGAAGATGCTTCCAAAGCCCCTGCCTAGTGTCAAAGGTGGGATCAGCTCAAGAGCAAAGTCAGGAAGAAGACCACCATCGAGCTTATCAGGTATACCTAAACCAGGGGAGCCAACAAAATCTTGAGCGTACATTGATGTTGCGTTGCACCTCCGGCGAAGGAACAAAGCAACTGCCAAACTTTGTTGGATGTTCACAAGCTGGAGAGGACTATGTGGGGACAAGAGATTTAGTGTAGGCCCTTGGACAACAAACATATGTAAAACCAGGCACCTGTTGCTGGCATGAAACCTCAGCCGTCAAAACTGATGGAAGATGCTGTACCATGAGCTTATTGAGAAAAATGAAGCAAGGCTCTCACCTTCCAGGAGGGAGAGGGACATGCTTGCAATGAATAGGGCCTGGATGTAGGATTATTGGCATGTTGCACCAGGAAACAAAACGATTGAGGGCGGAGTAGGGAAGGTGGCGAATATCACTGAGCCGTCCACCTAGGGGCCAGCACAAGCTGTTTGGGAGCTGGGCTCGGGGGGCAAGAGGTTTGGTGTGTACGGTCGCCTCTCGGACGCTTCTTCACAAGGGTTGTCCAGTTATGTTCCAGCAGAAGCCGGATGTATCAGGTGTGCGTTCATCTCTTGCTCGCAGTCTATGCTCTCAGATTTTCACTCATTGACACGCTCCGCTCCTGTGCTTGGTCAGAGGTCACCGTCCTGCAGGTGACATGGATGGGAAGCATGCGTGGGGTGTGGCACTTGCCAGACACAGGCATGCGAAGGCAGGTTGCACCATCCCCATCCCCATCCCAAGCAGGTAGGGAGCAGCTTGCCTGGGTCAGCGGTTCAGGAGTCCCTGGCCTGCATGCGTCAGGTGCCGGCAGACGGGTGCGCGCGAGAGGGCCTGCCCGCCTTCCTCCCTTTCCTCTGCTGTTGCTGCAGCCGAAGAGAGATGTTGGGCTTGGCGGCCTTGATCAGCTGCCGCCGAACCACCAGTTCACAGACGCTCTCAGGATCCCGGGCCATAGCTTCCGGTCCCAGACTGCAGACGTGTCTTTCCTCCCACCTCTGCAAAAATGATGCAAAGGGCGAGCGCAGCCGTGATGGTAAGACAACGCCGGCTTCACATGCCATGAGCGAGGGAGGCACATGACATGAGGCAACTCACAAGAGTGTCAATGGGTGCAGGAGCGTCAATGCAGGCATGTGCACCCAGCACCCTTGCGCAGTGAGCCAAAGATTCATGCAGCCTCACACCGTTTGCGTGGAAGAGAGTGTTGGCAGGCATACGATCCAAATACCATCCCTGTTTCTGGCCCCCATCTGTGGCCCACCCCCTCCGCACCAGGAGTTCAAGGGAGGTCACGGGGGGGATGAGGATGATCACATCATCCACGAGCTTGGCAGACGATGAAAGGTGAATGCTGCAGGGCTGCCGTAGCTGACCCTGCCAAACTTGGGCTGCGCAAGCATGGCTGTGGGCAGGCTCTCCATTCAGGGAAGCGCGCCGATCACCAAGAAGGGAGGGAGGGTGGGCAGGCAGGCACATCGTGTGCCTGTGATACCTTGTGCTGGTGCAAGGACTCCCAAAACAACAGGACAAGGGGCCCGTTTGTGGAATCGAAGCACACACAGGATGTCGGTTGGGGTTGACCGAGGATGCTGCTGGCAAGGAAAGCTGGAGGGGGCAGGGGCCGTCGTCATATGATGATGCTGAGCTGCCCCCTAAATTACTTTCAGCACTGCCATAGGCCACCTGCTCGGGATGCAAGGTAAAGCGAAGGGGGACTCGCATTTCCAGTCGTATTGGTAGGGGAAGATCTGGGACTGCTCATCAGAACGGCAGGTATCGTATGACGGATTTGCATCTAGTATGCAGTGCCAGATGAAGGTCCCGACCGACCCCAGTTGGGGATGTACTATACAAATGCCACGCTCACAGCAATTTTGTGCCCGGGACCCCGCTCGAAGGGAGTTTTAAGTGATCCCTTTGCTCGGTGAGTGGTGGAATCCCTTCGGAGCGTTGGTTAACATGGACGCCAGACCATGCCCCTCGAACCAGACCTCACCTTCATGATGGAAGCAACGGAAGGTATCAGATGAAGGTCCCGACCGACCCCAGTTGGGGATGTACTATACAAATGCCACGCTCACAGCAATTTTGTGCCCGGGACCCCGCTCGAAGGGAGTTTTAAGTGATCCCTTTGCTCGGTGACTGGTGGAATCCCTTCGGAGCGTTGGTTAACATGGACGCCAGACCATGGACCTCGAACCAGACCTTACCTTCATGATGGAAGCAACGGAAGGTATCTCGGCGACCTTGTATGGTGATGTCCAACAAGTTGGCTAGGAAGCTGTCGGTCGGGAAGGGGTGGTCGGTGGTGTTGGCCCGACGAAGGAAACTCTTGTCAAAGGTCAACGCGATTCAGCTGTCTCATCCAACACAAACTTCCGAAGCATTTCAGCAAGAAGATGGGCCCACTCTCATACTCGATTTCGCACGAAAGGTTGGCACCGTGGTATGTCTCCTGACAACGTACAAGCCTCTCGGCGACCTTGTATGGTGATGTCCAACAAGTTGGCTAGGAAGCTGTCGGTCGGGAAGGGGTGGTCGGTGGTGTTGGCCCGACGAAGGAAACTCTTGTCAAAGGTCAACGCGATTCAGCTGTCTCATCCAACACAAACTTCCGAAGCATTTCAGCAAGAAGATGGGCCCACTCTCATACTCGATTTCGCACGAAAGGTTGGCACCGTGGTATGTCTCCTGACAACGTACAAGCCTTCCTACTTTCCTCTGTGCCCCAGGTGCCTTCGGCGCAATGCAACACTTTTAGACTCGGTTCCCCTCTCTGGGTCGCAAGTCAACTTTGTATTCCATCAGAGATACTCAGATAGTATATTCGGGGTTCCAGGGCGTCGTTTCATTTCAATTTTCACAATGGTTGCCACCGTCGGAAAGCCTGGTGAGGAGGTGTAGCAGTCATCCAGCCTCGAGCATGCACATATAAACATACTTTAAAGGTCGCGCTACATCTTGTGTTCACGCTGGGAGCGGCCAGTACATCTATCCTGCGTCGTGCGTTTGCCCACGATCACTCTGCATCACCACGATTTGCAGCTCCTGCCTTCAAGGCCACTGCTGTTGTAGATGGCGACTTCAAGACCGTAAGCCTCGATGACTACAAGGGAAAGTGAGTGTGCCATTTCTGAGGGAGCGAGGAGCTCGACTGGGTGTCGCCCTTGCGCCTGGTTGTTTGAGTCCGGACAAACGAGGGGAATCGATTGCGTAATCCTCACGCGCTTGTTCCCCTCCTGCGGCCAATGATTCCTCGGTGTGGCATCCAGCCCACGCCTGCTCCTCTGCCCCCCACGTCAGGTATGTCGTCCTCTTCTTCTACCCCATGGACTGGACCTTTGTGTGCCCCACAGAGATTATCGCCTTCTCTGAGCGCATCCAGGAGTTCCGCGACATTGGCGTGGAGGTGGGTGGCAGGTGGCTGGGCCTGGCGTAGGGGCCTGGTCCAGGGCATCCCGCGGGAGGCTGCCGTAGTGTGCATGGAGTGAAGTAGCGGCAGCCAGGCTGAGCTGCCCGCCCACGGCTTCCCTGTGCATGACGGCCATGGTCCCTTCCAGGATGCTCCGCTTGCCCATCCTCGCTCATCCACCCCCGCCCTCCTCCCGCTGCAGGTCGTCGGAGCGAGCGTGGACTCCCCCTTCTCCCACCTGCAGTGGATCAACACCCCCCGCAACAAGGGTGGGCTGGGCGGCCTGAACTACCCCCTGCTGGCAGACCTGACCAAGTCCATCTCCGCCGACTACCAGGTCCTCATCGAGGAGGGTGAGAACGCCGGCGTGGCCCTGCGCGGCCTCTTCATCATCTCCCCCGAGGGCATCCTCCGCCAGATCACTGTCAACGACCTGCCCGTGGGCCGCTCCGTGGACGAGACCTTGCGCCTGCTCAAGGCCTTCCAGTTCACAGACAAGCACGGTGAGGTGTGCCCAGCTAACTGGAAGGAGGGCGAGGACACCATTAAGCCCAGCCCCAAGGCCTCCCTCGAGTACTTCTCCAAGCAGTAATGATCCGGATCTGGGCACTCAACAAAGTGTGGCAAGCAATTCTTTAAGCACTGATAGAAGAAGGTCGATTAGCAGCAAGGGGTACACGAGGGAGGGCACAGCACACAGCGCAGCACGCACGAAGCGGAGCCGTGCAGGTGCGATGGGCCGAGGAATCCTCCTCGATGGATGCCATTGCACAGTATTCCCTATTTTCAAGTCGATGAGCACAGTGCGTGCTGCGCCTGAACGCCTGGGTGCTGTGATAGGGATGGCAGGGGAGCAGGACATCCTCGCTCGCCTGGAGGCTCTGAACATCAGCTTCGATAAGGTCCAGCATGGGCCCGTCATGACATGCGATGCGCAGGTGGGTAGCATGCCTGTCTCCTCCTGCAGCGGATCAGCCCGAGCTTGTAGCAGTGGCGCCTGTGTGTCTCGGTGCAGAGGACTGCACAGTACCTACCCTCTCATACCTTGCACGCAGGCAGCCGCACTGGGGCCAGTCGAGGGTACCATACTAAAGAACCTACTACTGAAGGTATATGGTTTGTGTTTTAGGATCTGGGCATCCATGGCAATGCAGGTCGTGGTCGCCAGGCAGACTGGACCCTGTACTGGGTGCCCATGGGGTGCTGTGCTGGGGTCATACCCTCAGCATGTGAGCCCATCGCGCCAGTTTGGACTTTCCTCCTGGCAGCCTCCCCCTTGAGACTGCCCCGCCTTTACCCCTGCGTGCCTGCACATTCACCCAGGACAAGAAGAATCGCCTCTTCCTTGTGACTGCCTTGGCAGAGACACCCATCAGCCTCAATCGTAAGACCGCATTCTGAGCATGCTGGGCTGGGAGGAGGCAATCATGCCGCCACTTTCGCACATCCGCCAATGCCGACCACTGGAAGGAGTGCCAGCTGTGTCCTGTTTGGTGCACGCGCCCTTCTCCCATCTGTGTCGCCCCACAAACTCCCCCCATGCAGTTCTCTCCTTCCGGCTGGGCACTGGAAAGGGTGGCCTGCGGCTCGCGCCCGCAGAGGACGTTGTGGAGTTCCTGGGGGTGCAGCCGGGGAGCCTGACGCCCCTGGCCCTGTCAGCGCCGTCCGCTGGGGGCATTGCCTTTCTGCTGGACGCAGGCGTGCAGGCAGCTCCCAAGATCATCCTCCATCCCCTGGTGAACACCGCCAGTCTCACCCTCACGCCGTTGGATCTCGAAGTTTTCCTCCGGTGAGCCCAGCCCTTGGGTCTTGGCTTGCGGCGGGGCAGGGTGGGGTATTGGCCGCCCGCAAAGGCACAGTGCTTGGAGGACACGCTCGGCGTGATACTCATGAGGAGCAGTCTCGCCCCGAGCAACCCCGCCGAAGACCATCCCCACCCACACTCGTTATGTCCACGGGTTCCACTCGCTCCATGCTGTCGATATGCAGATCTATCAATCGGACTGTGACATACACCGACCTTTCATTAGAACCTGTCATCGACCGGGAGAATCCTCCAGACCTCAAACCCCTGGCTGATGCCGCCGTGGCGACCCCAAAACGCGAGGCTCCTGCTGCAGCAACAGCACCCGAGGGGGCTACCTCCTCGCAAAAAGCAAGTGCAAAGAAGTTTCAGAAGCCAGAAAGGGCAGCAAGGGAGGCCACCCTCAACCCCCTGGACGTGGTTGCTCTGGCAAAGACCCTGGCAGCTCAGGTGACAGCTGGCACGCATGCAAACTGCTGTGGGCCTAGGATGGTAAAGATGAACTCTCCACATGGGCTGCTCCCCGCCTGTGGCTGATCACTGTAGGCTTACAATCTTGTCCAATGGTACTGCTGCCTATCGGTTGCCTGCATTCCTGAGCACACGCCCGCAGCTTCCGCATGAAAATCAAGTCCATCCTTCTTCTGCTCACGCAGGCTGCGGGAGGGAGCAGCATTGAAGACGACTTGCTAGTACAGCTGAATGCCTTGAGGAACGCAGCATATGCCCAGGGCTACGCTGCGTGCAGGGGCCAGATGGCTGCCACTCTGGCACAACACTTCTGATGAAGAATTCCTTTCGAGGACTGGTGCTTGTATTGCATGCAATGCAATCATGGACCCTGAACAGCGCTTTAGTGGCAAACGGCAGAGCTGGCTGGGCCCTCTTGGAGCGCTGAATTCGCATTCATTCCAGCCGAGGCGCAAATCCTGTGGCGCTGCGCCGGCATTACTGCCCACTGTTTGCCTCACCAGCTTTGCTGTGCATGGCAGGATCCCCTGCTAGGTAGCCACATGGCAGCGAGCAACTATCCTGTACACAGCTCTCATACAAGTCCAGGCCACACCCAAGCAAAGTGCGTGCTCCAGAACACCCAGGGTGGGAATTTCATGGGCCAGGTCAGCAGAAGGGCCAGGCCGACAGGGGATGCCCACCACCGGTCCCACATGATCCAGGCAAAATAGAATGGGATGACGCCACAGAGAAGGAAGCTGACGGGGAGCATGCCCTGGTAGAGGAGCGCCATCACAAAGACTGCACGCCCGGGATGAGAAGAGGTGTGGGGGGGTGGCAGGTGACATGCATGGCAAAGGAGACGCGGACCGTGCTTCCACCCTTTCTCATCTACACCAGTCCGGCCAGCCTTGGCCCAACAGTCTCCAACGAGCTTTGTCCACTATAGGACTCCCAAGGACCCCTCCATCTGCAACTCACAGATGATGTTGGCGGGTTGCTGAGCCCAGAAGGCCGCCTCTGGCACATTCTGACACTCCCAGTGCCATGCAAGCCTCTTGTCCTCCTCGACAAATCGGAAGTAGCTGTTGTGAGGGGGGTGGGGTGGAGGAGCATCACAAGACACATCCTGTGTGCAGGTCAGGTGCTGCAAAGCATGCAGCCAGGCCCCATAGATGCCACGACAACCCATGCCTCACTCTTGCACAAGCCTCCGTCTCTCCAGGTCCAGCGCTCTAAGATAGGGCGCCAGCTTATCAGAAGCATGTATCACCATGGCTGCAAGCTTTGTTTGTCTGTATCAAGTGGGTGGGAAAGTAATTGATAACCACTTTGCAAGAACATCCACTCCTTACTTGTGGTCTGTCGCCACACCACCCACCCTATTCTGTCGGCGATGGCCTGCTGCCGCTCCTCAAAGGCAGCTCGAACCGACTTCAGCTGCTCTTGGAGAGTCAGGGATCTGCGAGCCACGGCATCCACTCTGCAGACCGTACTCCTGTTGGGCCTGGACACGCCGCGCCTGCTGGAGTGGAGCGCACCTCCCGACACAAAGGGCCGGCTGTGCAGAGCCTGCATGGCCTTTCAGGTCCGACCAGCCTTTCCTAAATGATACTACGATGTATGCCGGCGCCCCGTGCTCACACACAAAGTGATCTGCTCTTCGAAGCAAGAACGCACAGACTCGATGCAGGAATGCGGGGCTCGCTTGCCGCGCTCTGGAGTGTTAAGAACTACACTTCAAGGAGCCTGTAATATAATGATGTCCATTGATAATGTTCTGGGCACTCATGCGCTCGAGGTACAGGCATGCAACAGCAAGGGGAGCTCGACATTGGAAAGGAGAAAGTGGGAATGCTATCTCGTAGGAAGGTCGGAGGACATTCCCTATGATCCCAACTCGCTCCTTTGTCCAGCCCCGCTCCTTGCTGCGTCCACTTCAAAGAATCGGTGAAGGATGTTCACGGAAGCTTCGGCCATGCAGGTAAACATTCAAAGTCGCTGTGCGCCCATGGCAGGCGAACTTCCCAGCTTGCGCGCCCCTGGCTGCTTCAGGCACGTTCGAGAGGGCAGGGTCAACAGGGATGCACAAGTCATCATGCGAGAGTACTCTGCGGGACACATCCTGAGCTCTGCACCCTCTTCCTGTCTCCACAGGGCCCCAATGCCGTTTGTGGCTGGGCGGTGTCGCTTCCGTCCCTGCAGGATTCCTGCATGCAATGGTGAGACTCGTGTGGAGCAGATTGGGACGACGAGCGGGGCCGCCCTGCTCGCATTCTGGCTCCCTCCCCCTGTCCCACAATCAATTGTCTGTGCTTGAACCTCTGCCTTCTCCCCAAATGCCCTCATGCAGGTGCTTCCAAGGACCGGCAGGCGTCAGGGGTTGCCATCAAGGGCACGGCTGTCGTGCGAAAGTTTGCCCTGCCGTCCCTGACCCCCTCCAAGAAATCCCTGTCCTCACCTTCTCAAGATCAAACGTGGGTAGTACTACCAGTGCCCTGACGGCCTCCCACGGAAGTATGACTCACTTTATTCATAGCATCTGAGGGTCACATTCTTTTCCGGATTCAGCAATACCCCCTATCTGCAAATTGCCCCTGAATCTCCCACTCCCTTCCCTTCTCCATGCTTCAGTCGCGAAGATCCCCTGGCCGGGCTGGCCGCCCACCTCACCACCGCCCTATTCGTGTTTGGGACTGTGGCAGGCCCAGCGCTCGCCGACCAACTCCCGCAGGCAGCGGCTGCTGCGGGCGACGCCGCTCAGCAGGTGGCGGAGGCGCCCGGCGCCGCCGCCGCCGCCGCAAAGAACACGGGCTTCTTCGGCTTCTTCTCCGGCGGCTTCGAAGCCTTCCTGAAGATGCTGGACGGCAACCTGTCGGCCGCGCATGTCCCCTACTCCTACGGCTTCAGCATCATCCTGCTCACCCTCCTGGTCAAGGTGGTGACCTGGCCCCTGGCCAAGAAGCAGGCTGAGTCCACCTTTGGCATCCAGGCCATCCAGCCCCGGCTCAAGGAGCTGCAGGCCCAGCTCAAGGACAAGCCGGCCGAGCTGCAGGCGCAGACTGCGGCGCTGTACCAGAGCGCGGGGGTCAACCCCCTGGCGGGGTGCCTGCCCGCCCTCGTCACCATCCCCATCTTCATCGGCCTTTACAGGTACAGCATACATGGGGTGAAACAGGAAGGAGGGAGTAGGGGGAAGGAGGTGGCACTCTCACAGGGTTTCTAGTTGTGGCACTCTTGGTGAGAGCCTCTCTTGTTGAGTTGGAGACAGGGTTTTCTCCTGGACAGCCAGAGGGAGGGATGACAGATGTGAGATGTGGGCTCCTGGCAGATTCACAATCGATGCCAAGGTTTGCACATGCATGCCGCCGAGGTTGATGATGTCCTCAGTCCATAAATGACACCTCAAAGCTTGTGAAGCCACCATGCTGTGCCTCTCAAGCCGTGGCGCTTCCTTCCCCCTCATGATCAGGGCACTGTCAAATGTTGCGGACGAGGGGCTCCTGGGCGAGGGCTTCTTCTGGATTCCATCCCTGGCAGGCCCAACCACCAACCAGGTGTGGTTGGATTGTGATGACAAGAAGAGTATGGACAGAAGGGTGTGGAGTTTCGCTGCAGAGCGGTCCAGACGCACAGTCAGCATACCTCTGCCAGCGGCAAATATGATGATAGGCCATGCCTGGCGAGGATCGTCTTCTTTTGCACTTTGAACCATTTCAAATATTGTCATACCCCAGTGATCTTCCAAATCACGCGGGGTTGAACGTACGCTGCTCAAACCTGCCCCCCCTCAACGTCACCAGGGTGGCCTGGGGTGGCTGAAGCTGGCCGGCGGGGCGCCGCCTCTGGGCTGGCATGACACCATTGCCTACCTGGTCCTGCCAGTGCTGCTGGTTGTGTCGCAGTACATCAGCCAGAAGGTACTGCAGCCGCCCTCGGCCGATCCCTCGCAAGCCGCGCAATCCAATGCCATCCTCAAGTTCCTGCCCCTCATGATCGGTGCGCGGTGGGGGGCGAGGGAAACCACTTTGTTTGGTGGGCCCAGTAGCAGTCGATGAGGGTGCGTTCAGTCGCTCTCGGTCCACACCTTCCCCCTCAGCACTTGAATCCCGCAAACCTTCCACAGGCTGGTTCTCTCTCAACGTGCCCTCTGGGCTTGGTCTCTACTGGCTGACAAACAACCTTGTGACCACTGGGCAGCAGCTCTACTTCCGCCGGCAGTTTGCGGGCGCATCCGCAGGGTCTGGGAGCGAGATCCAGAGTGGGACCTCCAGTTCACAGCCGTCCTCGTCGCAAGTGTACGATGTCGAGGCCACAGAGGTCAAGCCCAGCGGTGAGTTGCCTGGCAGGCGTCGCCAGTGACATTGGGATTGGATGCTCCTGGGAGCGCGGTGGCAATAGTACCTGTCTCTTTATCTCGGCAGCATCTTGTGTTGTGTCAGGATCGTCAGCTGACGGTCTCGGCACCACCCCTTGCACCCCCTCCCAGGCAAGGAGCTGAATGCGCGGCGGTCGTCAAACGCGTCCTCCTCCAGCCGGGGAAAGAAGTTCAAGGCACTGCGGGAACGTGAGGCCGCCCAACGGACACAGGGCGGGGCATCGGCGGCCGAGGCGCCTGAGCGCAGCAAGTCTGGGGTGGCCACCATCAGCGCAGAGCGGGGGGAGGCGGAGAGGCTGAAGGTGCCTGATGCGCCCCCCGCCAAGAATAACAATAGGGATTGAGGTGGAGGAAGAAGTCTGGTACCCAGTATGTCTGTGACGCACCCCTGCGCCTCGGATCTCCCGTCTCATACTTTTGTGTTGATAACTTGGCCTTGAATCTCCTGCTCACACCTTCTCGTGCATATCAGTGGGCTCCCCCTCGATCCGAGGTGATGCCTGTTCATCGCATCATGCAAGCAATCTGCTGTCATCAGGGATATCCCCAAGGTGGTGCCTCCCAGGCAGGCTGGGACTGGGCGAATTGGTGTTGGGAGGTTTGCCTGTTTGATAGGAACCAATGGTGCATTCAGTAAGAGTGTCCTGAATCCACAGCTCCTGAGAGTGTGCTTGGGGGCTGGGGGTTGCAAGCGCCAGGTATGATGGCGCACATGTGCTTTCAGCATCCAGGTTGACCTTGGGTCGCTTGCATCATAAGGTGGTGCAGACAGATTAAGAAAACGCACTGGAGGGTGTGTTGGTTGGGCTGAAGCAAGGCTGGCACGAGTGCACATGCACTGCGTCATGCGTGCACACACAGAAGTTTGACCGTGAGCCGATCCCTTGGACTCGGCCAGGGATCTCGACCACATAAGGAATACTTGCAGAGGCTCCCCCCCCAACATAACAAGGACGAAACTGGAAACATCAGCCTGTGCTATAAGCAGATGCACCTCACACCGTCATCATGCTTTTTGCAGCTTCTCATCCAGCCAATCGAATGCCGCTGTCCACATGGTGGGGGTGCACACATGGCCCACCCCCTCTTCCACAATGAGGTCCACGGCATCCTCTGCACCCGCTGCGGCATATGCCTCCACGGCTGCTTGCATGGAGGAGTAGACGCCCTGCGAGGCACGACCGTGGAGAGGATCACGAAAGCTTGCTGGTCATCACTGGCAGTGCCTTCTGAACACAGCGCGCTCTGGGGGCGAGAGCATGTAGCGCTCAGCGGCAGGCTCCTACTCACATCAATGACGCAGCGAGGGTCTGCCTGTCCGCACACCACGAGGAGGGGCCTCGGTGCAATAATGGGGAGGGAGGCAGGGGCATCGTAGGCGTCAACCAGTCCCGGCGTCAGTCGCTCCCAGACCACTGCTACCACCTCGGCATCCACCGCCTCCTTCCCTAGATCTTTTGCGGCTACCTGGAAGACCTGCGGGATGCTGCTGACCCGGCCATGGTAGCAGTTCTCCTCGATGGCATACCTGTAGTGGATGGGGTTCTGGAGAATTGTGCCGAGGGTGCAGGAATCATGGCAAGCATGTTGCGCAATGCATCATTTTCTCCTGCTGAGCAAGATCTGTAGTTTAACCCCACCACGCGTCGTGTCTCTCCCTGCTGTCCCATCCCCACATCACCAGGCCAGAGTTCCCCATTTGTTTGGCCTTTAGATTCCCTTACCCCCCCCTGGCCCGCACCGGAAACTCTGGATGGCGATGAGGGGCACGGCGGCTGCGACCCTGGCGTCAGCCGCTGCCCACAGCCACGCGTGCATCCCGCCCAGGCTGACGCCGATGGCGGCGATGCGTGACGGGTCCACGTCTGTCCTGCTCTGCACGAGGTAGTCTGCGACGACCATGAGGTCCCATACGTTGTCCAGGAGGAAGGGACGCTCGCCGCTGCCGTGCCAGGCCGCGACGAGGGCGGCCTGGTAGGCAGCAAAGTCGTCCAGGCGGGAGAAGTTGCGGCGGCCGTGGTACCTCAGGTCGATGCAAACGACCAGGTAGCCCCTCCTGGCAAGCACCGCTGCCTGGGGCGCCATGCCCGTCATGTTGCCGCTGGTGTAGTGCAACAGGACGACGGTGGGAAGGGGGCTAGCTGCGGCGGCGGACCTGATCAGGCGCAGGGGAACCCAGGCCTGCGGATGCAGCCCGGCAGGCCCAGCCTCCTCGCTGCACACCGCCAGCTCCTCCACATGCAGACCTGGGACATGCATCGGGATTATGTGTCGCTGCATCTCAGACGATCGACATCGCCGGAAAGTGAGCACCCGATGAATGCCTTCTCGGGTTTTGCCGGATGTCAATTTGTGGTACTCAGCATGCAGGGCGGTCTGGCGTGATCAGACCCACCCACCCACCCACCAGCTAGCTCAGATGGCAGACCCCCCTTGCGACGCTGAGGTCGTGTCTTGGGTGACTCCGGTCGGGTGCGTCCTCGAGCGACCTCCCGGAGGAGCCGAGCTTTCACCGGACATGGAGCAATGCTCAAGGACGACATGAGCTACCTGGCATACAATGACACTTCCATGGGGACTGCGATACGGGTGATGAGAGACAGCCCTTGTGTTATTGTTGCCATGTTGTGCAAATTTAGATGCAGTGCTTTCAATCCTGCACAGCTGTAGCCGAGATCGGAAACCCATGCTGACGACGAGATGGAAAGCTGGCGTGCAAAAACCGCGAATGCATCATTGGCCGACAGAATCACCAGGAAGAGCCCCAGCTATGCATGGACAACATGTCATTGCTCAATTATCAGCAATGAAGATCTCGTCCTTGAGAATCTCAGTAGACACTCGTGTGATGCATGTGCTTTAGCATTGGAAATCACTGTCTGAGTAGGATCCTTTGCAAAAACTCAAGTCGAGGTCATGCGTCGTTGACATGGTTTCACTTAATGGTGGCATGACAACCAGCATCGTGGGTTCTTCCCCTGGAATAACTTGCTGTTCCTTCCCCTCCTGATGTGTCCCTCTTCCCCCCCTAAGAATGTCAAGAAGGAATTAAGAATACACAGTTGCCGCTGGAGTCATCTGCGTAGATAGATTGCTATATAATGTGAAGAAAATCTTCCATGAAGTGACAGTCAACCCTTCAAAGGATCATATCGCCCAGGAGTAAGCCACTCAGGTAAAGCGTCAGAAACTGAGAGAGCAGTCACAGCACAGGTAAGGAGTGCCCACCTAGGGAAGCAGGGTCGCCTCTTGGCCAACAATGTGTGTGATCAGTCATCTACGCCCAACTCGTTTGAGTGCTGCCAAGGCAGGAGCATGGCATATCTCATCCATTCAGTGGCAAGCACATTGCAGTGCCACTGTTATTCATGCAGATGCCAAGAGTCCTTTGCAAAAGAGTGAGGACTCACTCTGCGCGCGATAATTGTCGTGGGTTCCGTAAGCGGTTTCGCTCAGGCTAGGATTTGGCGATTGGGACCAAGTATGCCATGCTCAAACACATCGTGAGCGGTATGCAGGAAAAGGTGCTGCCCTGAAAGGTGTCAATAGCAACAATTCTTTGAATCTTAGCTGCTACATGCATTTACTTCCTTATGTACCCATTCTGCAAGCATGCAAAGGTACTACGTAGGGTGCAAGTTCTATATAGAGGGAGGGACCTCGCCTGAAATGTCGTGATCTGATGCAACCCAATGGTCTCCCACATTTCCGTCCGGTAGGGAACAAGGCACGATCGCAGGCTGGCTCTCCCCCACAGACTGCGACCGGACAGGCTCGGAACGCCTGCTCTGGAGCGGTGATTGATTCGCACTTCATGGCAATATTCACGCCCAGCTGATGAGTCACTCAGACTGAGCTTGACCATGTGCCGGGGCAGCCCTCCCCGGGCTCGCCCCGCACGCATCGTGCCATGATGTTGAGATAGTTTTCAATCATAGTCTGGCAAGCCAGGAGTGTGGTCCATCCTTGCTCGAGCATGCGACGGCAGCCAGTCTGGTTCCCTGTGCGGGTGTCGACGGGAGGCAGTGACGTCAAGTAGCCAAAGCCGAGGTCGGTTCTCCGACCGATGACATTACCACGGCACGAGAAACAGATATCTGAGCCTTCCCGCCCTGCGCGGGGGACGTGGTCTGTCCTTAGCATGCTTGTCCCTCATGTCAGGGTCATCGCTGGGTGCATGCGTCCAGCTGCATGGCTGTTGCCACGCCCTAATGTCACTCAGGAAGACACCAAAAGGCCGATCGTACTCGCAGCACCGCACTGCTCCCCTGGACCGTCTTTATGAGGCTCCTGTGGATGCACCATGTGCCAGGGGCTTGCAACATGGCGATACTTGTCTTGAAAGGTCTGAAGTGAAGGCTGCCGACCTCACACAACCCGATGGAATGCCTCGAGGGCGTGTGTGGAGGGCAGGGGGTGCTGGGCGGCATCCTCTGGCTGTCTGCAGTGCTTTGGCTGTGCCCCCTGATGGTCGTGCATGCAAGGGACCCGATGATTACATCAGCATTTGTGCGAGCCACGCCTGGCGATGACGCATAATCTACACTTGAGATGAGGGTTCCCTTCCCCAACTTGTATCCTTGCAACTTGAGCAAAGCATGTTGAGCCTGCCTGGGTCTTACATATTATTAGAAGATTGGGGTGCTATCAGTGGGAGGGAGGAGGGTATGTCACCAGCACACATCACCCTTGAACATGCTTCTAGACTGACAATCACCTGTACACAGCAGCATGAGCAGCATGAGCAGGCAATGCCAAGAGTCTATGAAGAGTTTCGTTTCCCACTCAACCCAGATCAGAACTGGCGCTCTATGCATCAGGATTTTCCGCGAGGTGGGGATCCCGTGCCTTGCTCTGGATGTGGTCGGATGCGAGCACCTGCAGCTCGATCGCATGCATTAGATTTAGAGTGGTGCATAGAGGCGTCATCAAGATTGCCACACAAGCCCGTCTCGGCTGCTCACCCCGCGCGGCAGCGACCTTATAGCTGACAGACGGCCAGTGTCCCATTCTGGCGACACACGCAGGTGCAGCCATGCAGTCGGGGGGCCATCCTGCTCTTACAAACCCATTCAACACATCAGGGCGGCAACATGACGGAGCGAAGTGCCTTTTCATGGCGGGGCAGAGACTCCCGGCGCCTCCTGGGGTGAAGGGTTGTTCACCGCCTCGCTCACCCCCGCCCGCTCCCTTCCCTCGTCCACCAGGCCCCATGGCGTTGATTTCCGGCTCCCTGCATGTCGCATGGCGGGACGCCCCCCACCCCCACCCCTTCTCTCCTGGCCTGCCCCAGGGCCTGCCGCCCCGCCGGTGCCGCCACCCGGGCCGCAGGCCCCACACCGCCTGCTCCGGCACAGGGGGCACGCAGTCCCGCTCCATGCCGCTGGACGCCTTCCAGGCGGCCGCTCTGCGGCTCCAGGGCCTGCTGGTCGGCGTGGGGAACGGGGAAGAGGAGCTGGAGCGCAGCATGCTCATCGCCGCCCCCCAGGAGCTCAAGCTGCTGGTGAGCCTGGCCGGGAGGGCATCCATGCAGGAGGGCTTTGCAGACGCGCGGGCCAATTTCCAGGCTCTTTTACCTAGACAGGGAGATCACATTGTCCTGGCCTTCCACCCCTTCAGCAGCTGCCTGTGTCCCCTTGCCACCACCAATCCCTCTCTTCGCTCCTGTTCCCTTGCATTCTGCCCATCTGACCCCCCACCGCCACCACACCGTTCCATGCAGATCGTGACGCTGGCGGCGGCGGCCCGCACGGCGGCGGCCGTCGCGACCTGCTCCGTCTTCCACCTGCCCTCCGTCCTCATCGGGTCCCTGAACCCGAACACCGCAGCCGAGGCGGCGACCGCGTCGGTGCTGCTGGCCCTGGTCAAGACGGCCGCCTGGCGGTGCGAGGAGCGCGGCAGCGCCGCGTCGCCGCGCCTCCTCCCCCCCGTGGTGGCGGAGGCGTGCCGCGCGCGGTGGCGCGCCGGCGAGGCCATGTACTCCGGCCTGCGCCCGGCGCAGCGCGTCCTGGCGGGGCTGGCGGAGGGCCTGTCCAGCACCGCAGCCACACTGGCGGTGGCCGCCGCGCTGGACAGCATGGCCCAGGAGCTGCTGGCGCGCGCGCCGCCGGGAACGGCGGCGGCCCTGCCCCTGGCCATGGTGGCGGCCTGGCACGGCGCGGCGGCCTACGCCGACGTCGCGCCGGACGAGGAGGAGGCCGCCGTGGTGCGCGATGCCGCGGAGAACGCGGAGCGGTACTACCGCGTGGTACTGCCCAGCTGGGGGCACACCCCGGCGGAGGCCAGCCGCGCCTTCCGCGCCGTGGCCGCCGCCTGGCTGGGCCACGCGGACGAGGTGGCGCGCGTCGCCGCGCTCAGCCGCGCGCTGGAGGCCGGCTACATGCTGGCCGCCTGGAGGATGACGGGCAGCACGCTGGTGGCGGCGGCCGTCGCCGCCGCGGGGGTGGGCGTCGACCTGCGCTGCTCCCTGCTGGCGGGGAAGCGGCGGCCGCTCCGGCGCGGCGGCGAATGAATTTTAATCGAA
>NW_011934265.1:138801-150640 GCF_000733215.1 Auxenochlorella protothecoides
CCCCCGCGGTGTTCACTGGCATCCGACGTGCGTGTGCAGACCCCTGATGCGCCTGGTTCCCAACCTCCTCTCAGTATGCCACTCCCTCACGCCAACAATTCCATGTACCAAATGATGCTTGAGAAGATTTCCCGGGCTGCCCTGTAACCACATGACGACGCATGGCGCAGGGGCAGGATGGGTGGTTTGGGAAGGGACAGCCAATCACCACCAGGGCCTCGAGCGAGTGCTCTTTGACAATGCCAGGCGCCTATACGTTCCCGTAATCGCCCATCAGGACACGGGACGTCATCCAACAGTCCTGTGGCAGGACGATTTTGGGTCGTGACATTGTCGGGGATGGCCTGATATCCTGTCATGCCCTGGTCAGGAGGTCCCAGGTCGGCACCAAGCCAAGCACGCATGAAGGTAAGAGCGCAGTGAGCAAGAATTTGAACCCCATTATCTTGCTGAAAGTAGCACGCGGTCGTCACTCCATGCATACCAATCCTGGCGCACCTTGTGAGACCCCGGCCCTGCCCTGACCAGGCAAAAGGTGAAGGTGTGGGTCCTGCCCGTGCCTGCGGCCTGCACATGGACGGCCTGAACTGCTCGGTCGCTGTGCCGGGAGCTGGGGAAGACCACGGGGGACGCCACCTGTACAGGGGGGTGGAAGGCGGAATGCGCTTGGGTGAAGACACCCCAGACTTTGAGTCGGGACTGCATCAGAGAAGTGCTCTTTGCAGCATCAGGGTGCGCTAAAGGAAAGTAGCCACCACACTTTGAAAACACCTTCCACGAGTCGCAGCCTAGTAGGACGCTGAAGGGTGGCGCACGCACCAGCTCCTCAAAGGCAGGTCGGGGCACGAAGCTTCGCTCCCCGCTCCACCGTGAGACCGCCACAGCACCCGTCTGCGGTGAGGTGGCCATGGAGATCCGATTCCTGCTTTGCCAGTGCCTCCTCAAGCTGCTGCATGCTTTGTGCTGAGGTAGGAGTGTTGCTTGCAAAGTGTGTGCCCCAGCCCACTCCGCCAACCCATGAGCACCCGCAAGCACAACAAGCTTCCTCCTCACCGAGTCCAGCGCCCCCGCCTCCGTTGCACTTGCTGGGAGTGTGAATGCAAAGGCGGTGGCCACACCCGCGCCCTCCTCAGGCCAGTCGTTCCTCTGCAGGGCCTCTAGTTGGGCCGAGATGACAGCTCCGGGGGAGAGGAGGGGGGATGGGGTCCGCCGCGGCATCGCTGTCCATCCCTTGTCCAGTACGTGTCTATCGAATTGGGAGGCCAAGTTGGAGCCTGGTAGAGGGAGCAGCGGGCGAAGCATTGCGTGGTGTGTAGGTAAATGGACATGGGGCTGAGAGTGCCGGGAATTGCAAAGTGTGGCATGCTGCAGCCATCCCCATGCATGGGCTCTCCTGACTCCATGCTGCCCCTCAGCACGCAAGGCCAAGGAGCACCGAGACAGCTCACCCTCGGCTCCAGGGTCCGGCGATGATCGTTGTATACAGCTATATGCAGGATGTCGAACGCTGCTGCGGGATCGGACCCCGATCCGGACATGGACTCCATGCCGGAACACCTGAATCCGGCATGGAGGTCTACCTGTAAGGATCTTGCCCTCGCGTATGCCTTCACTTCTGGGCGATTGGATGTGATGCTGCATGTTGTAATGTACTTTTGGCCGTGCAATGCCAGGGATGAACCTGATGAAACACTCGAATCGGCAGAGTTGGGATCCCACCCTAGTTGAGGCGCGCTCACTCCCGGGAGCCATGGTGCCATACTCCCAAGCTGAGAATGTTTACTGCACCGGGCTGATCCTGCTGCATCACACCTCTCCTTTCCCTGTTATCCAATCTCCCATACCCATTGATCAACAGAATTCCTGCATGGAACCATGCCTTCCAAATGAACCTCATCGCAGCTTGGGCACCACGGCCAGGATGGCATCCAGCAGGCTTGCGCCCAAGCGCTGCGCACGCTGCGGCGACCAGCCAAACTCCTTGTCAGGTGTCTCCTTGGTGTCCTTGAAGGGCTGTTCCAGGGTCACTGCCAGGCAGTCGAACCTCTGGGCCACCTGCAATAGAGAGGAGGTCGAGAGGTGATTATGGACTTCATGCTCATGACCCGCAGCACTCCTCTGTTCACACAGGTGCGGCGTCAGCGATTTATATAAGTGGCGGCTCCCCAAGTACCTTCCCCTGCCCCACCTGCTTGCTTCCCAGGCTGAGGTTGCCCTTCCCAGGCGCCCCGCGGGGGTACCCCACCCTCGTCTGGAAGTCGGGGTTTGCCACCACGAGCGCGGCGGAGAGGGCGGCCTCTAGGTCTGCCAGGCGGGGCGTCCAGCCGGGAATGGCGCTGGAGGAAACGAAAAAATTGTAGGGCAGCGCCTCGGCCCCGTGGATGTCGATCTGGGCGGCAATGGATAGAGGTATCGTGCCGATAGGGGGGTTGGGCACCCTGCACACCGTCAGTGTGCGTCGCTGCCCGGACTCAGCCCTGTTCCACAACCTGCGCGGCACACCTCTTCACCCCAGCACACCCCTCGTCAGGCCACCCAGCACGTAACATCAAGCCAGCCACAGCATGGGCAGCTGGCTGCCACCGCCCGGCCAGGATGCACCCTCCACCCATGCCGGCACGACAGTTCCTGCCATGCCCTCCCACACCCGCACTCTCCACTCACCATGATATCCACCCCCGTCCGATCCATGGCATTCCGCACGCAAAAGACCTCAGGGGAGCGCTCCATGCTGGGCTCAGCCCACTCCCGATTCAGGTTGGCTCCAGCGGCGTTGGTCCGCAGGTGGCCGCGCGCCGACCCATCCGGGTTCATCTGTGCATTGCGGAGCACGGTGCGGGGTTGGTCTGGCAAGCCTGTGAGCCCATGAGTCTCTTATTCATTGCACTGCAGCAAGGCCACCTGACGATTCCAGGCTGCCACTTGGCATTTCCTTCACACAGCAGCTCTCACATTGGGCACGACGTAGAAGACGGTGGACTGGAGCAGGGCACGGGAGATCGGGTCGTGCCGGTCGGTCAGTCGCCGCAGCAGCCCTGCAGCAGACAGTTCATGCAGATGGCGGGCGGAGTTGACACTAAGCGCACGGGGTGGCATGTGCTTCAGATGACACTCCTGGATGCTTGGGTTACGAGGAATGAATAGGGGTGATCCGACTCGGAAACCTCATTTCACAACACCCACGCCTCCACCAATCTATCTCCCCCCCCTCCGCACCTTCGGCTGCCCACTCTGCCATGGTTTCACCGGGGTGCTGCCGCGCAATGATCCACGCCACCCGCTTCCCTTCTCCAGGCGTGCCTGGGTTGGGGGACGGGAGGGTGCCGGTCCTGAACATGGTCCTAACTCTGCGATGCAGCTGCCCAACACCCCTGACCCAGCTCTGCTCCTGGCCCGGAAATCATCACGACAGAGACCAGAACAACACACCTATCTGCAGCAGGTCCAGGTCCCTGCCGTCCAGCGTTTGACCGAGGACACTGAGCTGGACGCCGTCCACCTGCTGCAGCTCCGCCACCAGCTCAGCATGGCGCTGGGAGGGGTAGGGCGCAAAATACGCCTGCTCGGGATGGACAAGAAGTTGATGAGGGTCATCGTCGCAGCAGCGCAGGGATGCCAGGGGCAAGCTTGCAAGTCGCACGCCGGGTTTATGCTCAGAGCTTCTGGAGCATGCACCCATCCTGGCATGCCTGCATGGTGCCCGTTTCCTCACAAAGTGCATAGAGGGGTGCTTGGGCTCCACGGTCCAGCTCAGGACCTTGCCATCAAAGGAGGCCGGCAGCCGGAACCAAATGGAGGCATCGTAGCTGGCAACCACGTCGTAATCCTTGAACCCGCCCGGGAAGGAGGCCTGCCCCGCGTTGGTGATGTTGAAGGTAGAGGGCGTGCCACGTGCCAGGTTGGAGGCCCGGAAGTTGAACCACCTGGTGGGTGAATGGGTTATGACAACGGCAAGGCTTGCGGGCGGCTAGGTGACTGCCGCATCAGGGCCGCAGAGCAATTGGCGTTACAGAAGGCTCCAGTGTTAATATTTCAGAATCCATACCTAGAACCCCCTTCTTCTCCTCACTGGAAGTGTGTTGCATTGTCTGAGGGGCAGAACGGGTCCGGCCGGATGCTGAGGTCGAAGGCGCCTTGCTTGTTTGTGCCGCCAAACTCGATGTTGCCCCTGAGAGCAGGCACCGATGCTTTCAGATCTCATTCAGTACAAGTGCACTCTGAAGCTCAGCTCGTGTGCAGGAATGCTGGGGCCTAGCATGCGCAGCCCCGATGTTGCGCACCCATCACATGCAGCGGAGATGTGGACATCAGATTGTTGTGCGGCATCCATGCCAGAAGGTGCTCTGCGATGAATGATAGACCTAGACAATGGTGCAGATGTATATTTGTTCGAAAGGTAGTCTGCCTCCTCGGCAGGTCTCGTTCATACTTATTCCCAGCTCACCACCTCTCATCACATGGCTACAAAGCAGGGCAATGCAATGCAGGAGGTTCATGCATGCATTCAAATCCCTCGAAGATACCTGCTAGGACTCATCGTTGCCCCTACTTGATGTTTGTGTCGCCTGTAGATCCCAATGAGCTCGTCTCTGAACGGAACAGGTGGTGTGTGTGAAAGGCCAGCAGAGAGCCCACGCAGTCTAATAAAGGGTAATGGAAGGTGGGTGAGGATGCATGACGAGGTGATCAGTCTCTGTTGCATTCTGAGCAAAGTCGCAAAGGGTGCCTGCCTCATCAGACCAGTGTTTTCTGGAGTCGAATGGGGTCGCGGGCAGCACTTTCCCACCTTCCTCCGGCCTTCCCCACCGACGCACTCAAATTACCCGAGAGTAACAACAGGATCGGTCGGCATGGAGCAATGCAAGTTCCAAACCCACCCATGCTACGTGTCGATGGATGGACGTGCAACCGACCGCGATGTGAGTACACATCTGCAGCGCTGAGCAGAAGACAAGGCCTGACTGCGGCACACTGGGTGCACCTGCAATGCAGGTCGAAACTCTGCGCCAGCTGCGCAGCCTGGTTCACGACTGCCTGGCGAAGCACATGTACGATGCCGCAGTATTCTTTGCGGATAAGTTGGTGACATTGACAGACCATGCGCCAGCCGAGGTCTACACATTGGCACAAGGCTTCTACTGCTCGGGCCAGCACCGGCGCTGTCTCCACCTGCTCCGCACCACCCAGCTCCTGGACAAGGATGTGCGAATACGATACCTGGCTGCCAGGTGAGAAGAATGGATGTTCAGGTGCGGTGACTGGCACGGAGGGAATGCTGGTCACCGGTGGCAGCCTGCCGACAGGTGTAGGGTGGCACCTGGGCTGCAGGGGTTCAGAGACACAGCTTGTCATACTTTGTTATAAAGAGGGGCAACCCCGTCAACCTAGGAAATCATCAATCTGTGATTCATCAGGTGCATGCTGGCAAGCGGGGAGCTGGACGAGTGTCTGGAGCTGTTGGGCGGGGAGGAGGCCGCGGGTCCCGGTGACCTGCAGCTGGGCGCCCTGCCCCCCTCCTCGCCCGGCACTGTCAGCTACCTCTCTGTGGTGTGCATGCTGCGCGGCCGCGTGTACGACGCCCAGGAGAACTTCCAGCGGGGCACGGCCTGGTACCATGCCGCGCTGCAGGCAGA
The DNA here is from genome assembly GCF_000733215.1 of Auxenochlorella protothecoides. Taxonomy (NCBI): domain Eukaryota; kingdom Viridiplantae; phylum Chlorophyta; class Trebouxiophyceae; order Chlorellales; family Chlorellaceae; genus Auxenochlorella; species Auxenochlorella protothecoides. Next base: position 144,435 of record NW_011934265.1, read on the forward strand.
CCCATTCAATTACGAGGCCTTCCACACGCTGGTCGGCAGCCACCGGCTGACCCCGGCGGAGGAGGCTGAGCTGCTGGACAGCCTCGCCATCCCGCCCGAGCACGGCTGGCTGGGCCTCCTCTATGCCGCACGCAGCCGGCAGCACGACGCCGGCAGCCGCGTGGAAGCTGCCCTTGGTGCGCTGCGGGGGGATTGGTCAGGGCATGGCTCAGAGCGCAGGCCTCTCCCTGTCGGAGGACATTTGATCCTGAGTGTGATCCTGTCTGGATTGGCCCTGCGTCACTCCTCCTGCCCGATGCGCAGCAGAGACCAGGACCAGGCCCTCACCTCCCCCCCCACCCCCGCCCACCTATGTCGCCGCAGACGCGCTGGAGAACGTGGCCCCCAACATGCAGGCCTCGGTCGCCGGTGGGGCAGGAGCCCCAGGCCCGACAAAGACGCCTCCGGCCCCCGCCGCCAGCCCCGGCCGCCTCGGCCCGCAGAGGGAGCCCGCCACGCTGGCCACCACCCCTCCCCCCCTCCAGCAGGCGGGCGGCGGGGCGGGTGGTGGGGATGGCGCCGCCCCGGCCCCCGGCTGGGGCCTGGCCGGGAACGTGGACGTGGTGGCCGCGCGCGCCGACTGGCTGGCGCACCGCTCGCGGCACGCCGAGTGCTGGGCGCTGACGCGCGAGGCGCTGCAGCGCGACCCCTACGCCGGCCAGTGCCTGGCCGCGCACTGCGCGGCGGGGGTGGCCCTGCGCCGGCGCCAGGACCTGTTTGTGCTCGCGCACCGCGCCATGGAGGAGGCGCCGGAGGCCGCCGCCTCCTGGCACGCGGTGGGGTGCTACCACCTGGCCACGCCCGCGGGCGGGGAGGCGGCGTGCCGCGCCTTCTCCCGCGCCACGCGCACCGACCGCGGGCACGCGCCGGCCTGGCTGGGCCTGGGCGCGGCGCTGGGCGCCTGCGGCGAGACCGCCGCCGCGCTGGGCGCGTACCGCACCGCGTCCCGCCTCTTCCCGGGCCTGCACGACCCGCTGCTGGGCATGGCGCGCCAGTACGCGGCCATGAGCAACGCCCCCCTGGCCGAGCAGGTCCTGGTGCAGGTGGGTGGCGGGGTGGCGGAGGGTGTCGGTGTGCTTCTTGGCGGGGAGCTGAGGTGGACTGGTTGGGGACTGTGAAGCATGGGGTGAAATGCAGGGGGCTAGAGGGATCAGGGGCTGTTGTGGGTGGCTGCTCAACAGCATGATCTCGAACAGGAGCATGCCCCAAGAGGCTCCATCTCAACAGATGCTACACCACCGCACCACGAGACAACCCCGCACCCCAACCACGACGCAGGCGCAGCGCATGTGCCCCTCCGACCCCGGCGTCTGCAACGAGCTGGGGGTGCTGGCCTTCCGCTCGCGCCAGTACGACACCGCGGCCCAGTGGTTCCGCATTGCCCTGGCTTGCGTGCCCAGCCACCAGTCGGCAGGTGGGTGGTGCCAGGGCCTGGGGTGGGGCGGAGGGGGGTCTTGGGTCGGTTCGATGCGGGGATAGCCACCCGCGCAGGGCGACCTGAGGCTGGGTGATCAGTGGATGTCTTCTCGCCAGCATCATGGCTCCGCACCCTCACCTCAGTCGCCCGCCGAACCGCCCACCCACCGCCCCGCTGCCACCTTCCATCCCACCCCTCCCACCTCCTCCCCCCCCGCCCACCCACGCCTGGGAGCCGGCGCTGGTGAATCTGGGGCATGCGCTGCGCAAGGCGCGGCGCTGGGACGAGGCGGCGGAGGCGTTTGAGCGCGCGCTGGGGGCGCGGCGCGGTGTCCCAGGCACCCACACCGCGCTGGCCTTCACGTACCAGCTGCAGGGCCGCACCGGCGAGGCCGTGGAGCAGTACCACATTGTGAGGAAGAAGGAGGAAGAAGGGGGGAGGGGTGGGGGGGAGGCACTTTGGTGCAGAAAGAATGTAGGAGGGGACTACCGAGTGGGATGGCAGGTGCTCAGACATTAGGAGGGAGAAAAGGCCGTCCCAACCTCCTGTGTGACCATGGGCACTTTCTGCACAGCCAGTCAGTCTCACACCCACTGCCCACTCCTCCCCACGAAGGCGCTGGGGCTTGCGCCTGATGACACGTTTGCGGCAGAGATGCTGGCCCTGGCGGTCGAGGAGGATGTGGGAGCCTTCATGGACAGTCTGGAGGCGTGACGTGGGGTTGAGGGGGAAAAGGGGTCTGCGGGTCTCTGAAGGAGGGAAGCCTCTTGTCCAGCAGTGGCTGGATTCCACCCCGTGGCAGCATGTCAGTCAGCAGCATGCAGCCGTCATTGGTGCACAATGACCTTGATGTACAGGATCAGACCACTGGTCGCCTCTTCAAGACTCTACATTTGCCAAGACCGGGTGGGTATCTGGTGGTTGGGTTCAATCTCCCCAGGTGGGGCAGGCGTGGTCTTTTCCCGCGCCCTGCAGGCGCGCCCTCAAATACGATTCAGCTGCGGAGTTCTGTTGCAGGGCCTGCCCTCCGGACGGAACCGTATGGATATCAATCCAATCGACACAATCTCACGAATCCGTGACGTCGCTGTCAAACCCCCCGTAATGCTGATTTTGGTCGCACGAGGTACCGGGGCGGGTACACGCGGTTCTAGGCGCCGATGACGTAGGGGGCGGCACCACGCGTCCATGGCCCACGAGTTGCCTCATCGAGGTATGGAGGAGTACGACTCCGTGGAATCGGACGCGGCGCCCTCTGCCCCGGCGTGGCTCCCCCATCCTGGGCCGCTGCAGCAAGCGGTGCTGCATGAGCACTCGAGCACCCACCGGCAGGCCGGGGCCCGAGTGCCCACGACAGGTCGCGGGGATGCAGTGGTGGACGTGGAGATTGGCAGTGCCGCCAAGAAGCCCGATCTCACACCGGGGCAGGGGATCAAGGATCAGCCGTGCCGGTAGGATGAGTTGCCCGATTGTGAACATCATCAGGTTGGGAAGGGCAGGCATGCTCTGCACCCTCATCGGGGTCGATCCCCTTGTCAGCATTGGCTGGCACATGACAGCTGCCTGAGCACCCGGCTCGCACCATTCCCCCATCCCAGCACTCTAGGCCTGAGGCGCCGGCATGCCCGCCAGCTGCGGCGCCAGGACCGGGATCAGAACGGCGTGCCGGTGCCCTCCACCTCCCGGCCCTATAGCCTGTGTGCCGGCCCCTCGGCCATCGCCCAGGGCTGCCTGGGGCTGGGCATGTACTTTTACACCATCAAGTGGCTCTGCGCGCTGGCCCTCCTCCTGTCCGTCGTGTACATGTACCCCCTGGTGGACAACCTGGGCACCCAGGGCTGGGCTGCAAGGTACACCCTCCAGCTCGGCAGCGGGGTGAGGAGGCATCTGAGATGCATCGAAGAAGGGGGTGGTTATGGAGGGTATGGGGGCTGCCTTGGTACACTGTACCCCCTCAAATAGTGTCAATGGATGGCCTGCAGACAGTCACACCCCTCCCCTCCCCCCCCTTGCCCTCCTCCAGGCGATGTCCTACTCATGCCTGAAGCCCTGGCGAACCACCAGCTTCGTCACCCGATCCACCGTCGGCGCATACTGCTCCGACCCGCGCTTCGCCAGCGCCTTTGACTGCGCGGCCACCTGCAGTGCGGACGACGCCTCGGCCGGCTGCCCCGCGGATAGCCCTCCGCAGCTCCAGGCCCCACCGCCCCCCGGCGCCCCCAGCCCCGAGGACCCGGCGGACGCGGCGTGCACTGCGCACCAGCCCTGCGGCGACGGCGGCGCCGCCGCCGCCGGCTGCGGCTGTTGCACACTGGCCGTGGACGCGGGCACGCTGCGGGCGGCCCACGCCGTGCCCACCGCGCAGCTGGCCACCTTCCTGGTCGGCCAGGCGCTGACGGGGGTGTGGATAGCCGCACTGCTGGCGGCCCTGGCCAGATTCAAGCGCTCCGCGGCGCGCCCCGTCCTCTCCGCCTCCCGCTTCTCGGTCCTGCTGCGCGGCAAGCGGCTGGAGGACGGGCCGCTGGCCGACTGGGCGCGGCAGTATGGCCCGGTGGCGGCCTGCGCGGTCATCCCCGCGGTGGGAGGGGTCCTGCGCTGGGGCCGGGAGGCGCAGGCCCTGAGGTTCACGTGGGCCGAGATTGTGGGCCTCTGGGGGGTGGGGCTTGGGGGAGGGGGGGCTGTGGGGAGCGTGGGTGTGCGAGACGGGGTAGGCAAGGGAGCGGGGCACAGTGTGTGGAGAACGTATTCTGTGAGATGATGGCCTGATGGGATTCCCGGGAGTAAGACTCGGTGCTGGTGAGAAGAGTGGCCAGTGCCTTGCGGCTGTGGATGCCATTGTGACACATCTGTTCCCTTGTCGAATTCAGGTTTCCCGCGGCACCTTCACCTTGACAGTGGTGCCTGCGCATTGGATATCTGATCACTCATCCTCAACTCTCCACTCTTGCCCTCCGCCGCCCCCAAACCCCGTGTAGCCTAGCGGAATCGGCCGCGCAGCAGACCCCGCCCCCGCTCGGCGCCTTGAAACGCTGGCTGTTCCGCTGCGCTGCGCTGGGCTGCGCCTCCCACGCGCGCCTGGCCGCCCGCCTGGCACGAGCCGAGCGTCGGGTGGCGCTGTACAGCCAGCCGCGCCACGCCGGCCGGCCCACCGGCTCGGCGCTCGTGACTTTCGAGTACGCGGCACACGCCGACGCGGCCATCGCCCACGGCGGCGCCGGCGGGGCGGTGGGCTGGGTGCTCGACGCCGCGCACGGGGTGGTAGGGTGCTGCTGCCGCTGCTGTGGGGCCGGCCTCGCATCCGGACCTGCAGGCATCCGCCTGGCGGGGTCACGCGTGCGCGTCTCGCGCGCACCCGAACCCTCCGACATCATCTGGCGGCACGCGGCCAGCGCGCCACGCCCCGGCGCCCTGGCCGCCCGCCGCGCACTCAGCCTGGCCGCCACAGCACTGATCGCGGCGGCGGGCGCCGCCGCGCAGTACGGCCTGTGCGTGGCGGCCGTGGCGGCGCGCCGGCGCCGCGTCGCGCGCTTCTACCTGGACCCCTCCCTGGCCCAGGGCATCTCCTTCGACAGCTGGGCGGCCTTTGCTGCCTCGGCGGGGGACACGGTGCGCCTGTCCCTGGTGTCCGCCACCGCGGGGCTGGCCGTCGTGGTCGTCAACCTGGGCGTGACGGCCGCCGTGCGCCAGGTGGGAAGGCTTAGGGGAGAGGGCGGTGGGGAATGGTTTCTGGGGAATGCGCCGAGGGTGAAATGATGATGGAAGGGACTCGCAGGTAGCGATGAACGACTGTCCGCCCATTCATTGGAAGAGGAGGAAGTGCCTTGAAGGATCGATGCCAGATACGTATGTTTATCTTTGCGTGTCAGCAATCTACCCATCTTGCCCCTTCGACTGTCTTAACAATCCCCCAACCCACGACCACCCAAAACCAAATCACCAAAACAGCTAACGCTGCACGAGCGGTGGCCGACACACTCCGCCACCCACCGCTGGCTGGTGGTGCGCCTGGCTGCCGCCTACTGCTTCAACGCCTTTGCGGTGCCGGTGCTGGCGGCCTACGCGTCGGGCAACCGCGCCAGCTGGTTCTCGCGTGGCGGCCTGGTGGAGAGCGCCTTCTGGACACAGCTGGCCAACGCGATCGTCCTGCCCCTGGCCAGCCTGTTCGACCCCGGGCCGCTGACGCGCGCGCACGCGCTGGCGCGCTGGGCACGCACGCAGGCGGCGCTGGACGCGCTGCTGGCGCCGCCGCCTTTTCCGCTCGCCGAGCAGGCCGCCAACGCGGTCATGGTGCTGGCGCTGGCGCTGTGGTGGGGGCCGGTGCTGCCCCTGTCCCCCATGCTGGGCACGCTGGGCCTGGCCGCGCTCTACTGGGCAGACAAGTGGGTGGCGCTGCGCCGCTGTGCCGCGCCGGCCAACTCGCAAGGCGCCGTGGATGAGGCCACGGGGGTCATGCTGCGCGCGCTGCCCCTGGTCCAGCTGGTGCTCATGCGCTACCTCTACTTCCAGGTGAGTGTTTGTTCTTTGGGGGAGGGGTTTGGGGGGGGGGGGGGGGGGTGAGGGTAGGGAGGGGGGGGGGTCCGACCTGTCGCGGTGCAAGCCCATGGCTGGGCTGTGTCCACTGCTGTTGACCCGTGCTCTCCTCCAGCCTTTTGGCCCTGAGTCGCTCGGGGATCCTCCCGACATGCGATCTCAGCAACTTTGCAGACCAGCCAGAACACCCCTTTCCTTGTCCTTCTCCACCGCATCTTCC
>NW_011934265.1:151540-203194 GCF_000733215.1 Auxenochlorella protothecoides
TGCTCAAGCAGGGGACATTTGTCATCTTGCAGATGGAGTCAGGTCAGCACCACGCAGAAGCAATGGGTGGCCTCTGCGTCTCCCACGGGTCACCCGGCCAGGGTCTCCCAGAGAAAGGCTTGCTCACCTGCCTGCACCTCCCTGTCCTCGTTTACTCAACCTGCACCACCGTTTTCCCCTTCCCACCTCCGCCGCGCAGGACCACCCTGCCATCGACGTGGTGTTCTGGGTGGGGCTGGCACTGTGGCTGGCGCTGTCCTTGGTCCCGCTACACACCCTGGTCCCACGCTGGCTGGAGGGAAAGCGGTGCGCAGAGGGGGCATCGGACGGCGTGGGCCCCGGCGCCGGCGCCAACAGCCCCACTGCGGTCGGCATGCGATACAGCGCCGTGCTCGGTGGGGGCCAGCGAGGGGGGGTGGAGGACACCTACATCCCTGCCATCCCCGCGGCCTGCCCGCCGGACTTCACCCGCACCCTGCAGGCCCTGTTCCGGCCAGAGGGGTATGGGGCGGCAGACCAAGGCCTCGTCCTTGCCCCGTTGGCGCCCTCCCCTGGGCGACCAGCCGGGCCTGGGCCCAACATGGGTGGAAGGGGGCCACTGCCGACGTCAGGCTCCTTCAGGTCGCCAGGGAGACAGGAACCGAGGGGTGGTGCCGCCCTGCCCTACACTCATCCGGCCCTGCATACCCACGCTGAGGAAGCCGAAGGAGAGGAGGATATGCAGGGCGTTGGGATGCCTTCAGAGGATACCAGGCCTCCGGGCAGCAGCTCCCCGAATCTCTTGACCCCCCGCGGCTCGGTGCTGCTGCAGTCACAGAGCTGGTTATGGGAGCCCTCCACCACGGCGTCCGCCATCTTCAGGATGGGTGGGGCGGGACGGGTGCACTCCACGCCGGTGACAGGGGTGCAGCCACCCTTTCCCCACCCCAGTCCTGCAAGGGGCCCCTTGGGCATGGCTGCGTCACGCACTCGTCTTTTCTCTGAGACCGACCTGCCCTGATAAAGGTACCCCTTTCTCGCAAGCCTCTTGATAACCTTGTGTGCCCGCCACTCATGATCCTTGCGACTCATATTGTGTTCGGACGCGGTGTCAAGCCATGCACCTCCCCTTGAGATGTGAGATTCCCTACTTCCCCTGCCCACGAGTTAGTTCTCCTGTCTCTCGCCATGTGCACAGTCACTGCTTCCCGGCCAAAGCCAAACGCAGAGCGCTCAAAAGAGGGGGAATGTGGCGGGGAAGGAGATCTCCAGGCGGGCCTTGGCTGCAGCCTCCCAGTGACTCCAGCCCAGCTGCTTCAGCAGCTTCACACGCGTCTCCAGCATGCCCTTGTGCTTGGATGCAAGCTTGTCGTCCGCCAGAGCCTTGTCTAGCGCCCTGTATGCCAGTGCTAGCTGTCCCTTGCGGGCGAGGCGCTGGGCGTTCAGGTTGGCGTGAGTCCCCTCGGCGGAGGTGTCCACCCACTTCTGGAGCTCGACAAAGGCCGCCTCAAACTCATCGGTCTCGGTCTCCGCGGGCTGAATGAGGCAAGTGCATGGAAGAGGAGGAATGGAGATCAGCATGTGGACTCCATTATGTGCAGACACTGAAGATGCTTTATTAGGCAGAGCCCATGACAAGCTGTGATCAGAGCAGAGCGATGCAGGGCAAGGCAGTGCTGCAGCTCCATGCCACACGGGAACAGAAGGCAGAAAGCTGCAGGGTCACACCCTTGATCACCATACTCACCACCTCAGGATACTTGGTGAGGAGAGCGGATGCCTTGGATGCCAAGGCTTGAATGATGGCATCCCTCTGCAGCTCAAAGTCTGTGCGGTGGTGCCAAAGCACACGGGAAGTTGGGGCAGCACGATGTCTACAACGAACACACTGCAACGGATATCATTCAAAATTGCCTGGCAATGCAAAGTATGACACATCCAAAGCATGTGTTGTTTGATGCGACCCTCTCGAGAGGCACAAGGGTGAGCTCGCGCTTACCTTTCTTGCGGCTGTCTTTGTCTGGACCTGTCTCAGGCGACTTCTGTGCGAGATACACTGCCAATTTGGTGGTGTCAATTGCTGCAATCACTGCATCAGCAGCGGCAACCCGATCCTGTCGTAGGGATATTGGGAGTGAAGTCTTGGGCACTGATAAAAGAAGCACTTGGTCCTAACATGTAAGGGCCTGGCCTGGGGCAGGCAGTCCCACACCATCCAAAGCATGTGCTGTTTGATGCGACCCTGTCGAGAGGCACAAGAGTGAGCTCGCGCTTACCTTTCTTGCGGCTGTCTTTGTCTGGACCTGTCTCAGGCGACTTCTGTGCAAGATACACTGCCAATTTGGTGGTGTCAATTGCTGCAATCACTGCATCAGCAGCAGCAACCCGATCCTATCGTAGGGATATTGGGAGTGAAGTCTTGGGCACTGATAAAAGAAGCACTTGGTCCTGACATGTATGGGCCTGGCCTGGGGCAGGCAGTCCCACACTTACCATGTGCCCAACCATGCTCCGTAAGCATGCACCCTCTCCTCACCTCGACCAGGCTGTCCTTGTCAGACCTGGCATCCAATCGCGTGAGACGCTCGGTGAGGAGGGGCAGGTGTCCCTTGTTGGCTTCAAAGACTCTGTCCCACAGACGTTGGTAGGTTGATCGCTCCTCCTCGCTCCCATCCTTGAGGTCCTGTGTTGTTGTGAGAAGCTAAGGTTGCTATTGGGAGGGGGAGCTATCAATGAAGTGGAATGGCCTGCATGTTGTCACACATACTCCACAGTCATCGTGTTGAACATCCCGCCCAACCCAGCCTCCTTTGCCAAACAACACCAACAGCCAGTTGCACGCCTTGAGGAAGGCCACCTGGGCCGCCAGCACCGCCTTTTCCAGGTCGGCATCCACATCAGCAGCGTCTTTTTTCCCATTGCCGTTCTCCGGCGCGTTGCCCTTGCCCTTGTCAACGTCGCTCTTTGGGGGCGGCACGACAAAGGACAGGGCCAGCGTGTCTGGGCTCTCCTTGCCCGGGGACGAAGCCAGTGTACCCAGGGACACCGAGCCCGACAGAATGCGCCCGGCCGTGGCATCCTTGGGCAGCTTGTCCTCGGCGGGGTTGCCCAGGAAGAGGGCCACGCTGGACCCTGCATGGTCGTTGTGAGCAGGAAGAGGCTGAAATGTGCGAGGATTGCCTTGTTGCTCCAGTGCATCCCTGAAGGAAATTCAGGCCACCGAACAAGCGAGCCAGGTTGCATCGGACGCTGCAAGACAGAGCATGCACCAGGAGGGTCTGAAAGATTGCATGTGAAGGTAGATCCAGATCCTGCAATGGAAAGAGGCACCTTCCAGAGAGTTGGTCACACCACCCACCATGCACGAGGCTGAGCTCCTTGGCAGCTGCGCCACCGGTCACGCACGCGGCCTGGCTGGTGTAGACCGGCACGCAGATGCTGGGATCCAGCTTCCTCTCAGCCACCAAGGGCAGGTCCTGTGACTCGGGTCGCCATGCATGGTGGGAGCTCCGGGTGGGGGTCTCAAGCACGGTCATACACTGGACTTGTGACAGGAGCCAGCCCACATGCATGCAGTGCATCCTGTTGCAGGTCAACTCCAACTACAGCCGCCGGAAACCCTGGAACCCACCTTGAATTTCTGCAGCAGGTCAGCATCAGTGTGCCGCAGCGCCACGCGAATGGCGAATGTCCCCGCCCCGAGCTTGATTCCCTGCGGCAGGTTGATTGGGCGGGATGACTACTTTCAGCGGCAGCGTTGTGAGGATAATCCGAGGAGCTGCCCGACAGCCGTCCGCTCTACCCAGGGAGCACCCCTCCTCCACTCCACAGCCCTCGCTGGGAGAGTGAGGCCGCAGACAGACTCCCCCTCCCCTGTCACAGACCCCTTCCCACCGAGCCCCGGTGCCCCTGCCCAGGCCCACCTCGGGGTAGATGTCACCCCAGCCCAGGACCTTCTTGTTGGCGTCGGTGACCACGTGCATCTGCCCGTCCAGGATGCCATCGTACACCAGCCTGTTCAGGCGTGGAAAGCGCGGCGTCACAGTCCCGCCCTCGACCAGGGTCAGGCTGTAGGTCAGCGTGAGCTGGTGCGTCAGGCGGGAGCGAGGCAGCGCGTCGCGAGGAGCGGAGAGCGGCGCCAGCTCTGCAGCCGTCGGGCACAGGGGAATGCACAGCGTGGTCAGGCTTGCCTGTGATGTGTGTGTGGGGTGATCGGGGAAGGTTATCAATGAGATGATTCCTGGAAACAGGGTGGGGAGGCTGCAGAGCGCCATCGCCACAGAGGTGACACACATTCCGTTGCAGGTGGACATCGTTTGCCAGCATGCCCATCCCTCTGCAGCCCGACATCCAGCACGGCCAGGGCACCCGGCCACACACAGAACCCTGCCGGCATGCACAACACACCTTGGGCTGGATGCGTTCGGGCCCCAGAGGTGCACGGACCGTCAGCCTTGCAATTCCGGCCGCGCCGTTCAGGAGCAGGCCCTTGGCTGGTGTGGTGGCTGTCACGCCGTGGAAGGTTAATGACAGCCGCAGCACACAGCTCCCCAGACTGAGTGGTGGGAGGGTGCAGTGTCAGGCGCGTGGGGAGCCTTGCACAGGGGGTCTTTACTATCCACCGTGCCCACCTTAGGCCCCCTCCCTACCATCCCACCCTATCACCCCCCCACACACAAACACCTGTTCCACATTTGGGCAACGGTGAGCTCCAGCGGGGTTCCCGCGCTGACGGCAAAGGCTGCCTCCACCTTGCCGCCGTCGGCCAGCTGGACCGACTTGGCCCACTCAGTGTCCGAGAACCGCGTGTGAGGGGCAAGCTGGGTGGCCCTGAGCATCAGCGTCTGGGCGGGAGGGGGGATTAAAGAGTGGGGTTGAAACTGCCTGCATGTGGCTTGCCGCCAAATGGATCCTCATCAAGCTCCCACCCAGGTAAGCTCTGCGCTCTGCACAGCAAACCGCGCCTGCACGCCCGACAGGCACAGGGCCACGCAGAACAGTGAGGTTTTCATTGTCGGCAGCACCAGCATCACCACCCACCTTGGGCGTCTCCATGGAAGCGGTGAGGCGCAGCTCCGCCCAGGTGGCCCCCTCTGGGACGTCCAGGAAGCGCCTGGCCTCGATCCCCGCGGCAAACATAAGCGTCTCTGTTGGGGAGGGGGCAGACATGAGCACCTAAGCACCACTCAAGGCGAACGCAGGCTGTGGAATTCAGGGCGCGGGGCACTAGCCACCTCGGGCAGTGCAGCAGCTGCGACTTTTGGGTTTGCCGCGATGGCCGTACAGGGATATGGGAGGGTACTTCCCAGCCCACCTCTCCTCAGATCTCACACAGCTCCTACTCCATCACAAACGCCAGGCCAGCCAAACCCAAAACACCACCATCCCCTTCCCACCGTCAAAGGTGTGGGGCCGCTGCAGCTCAGCGTGGCCCTCGCCCTCGATCTCCACGTCCGCCCCCGGCTGGCTGCCGCCGGCCGTCACGGGCGTGGGAACCGCCACGGTGATGGGGATGGTGAACAGAGTCCCCGCGCCGGGGTCGCTGGTGTCGGTCCCCCTGATCTCGGTGTGGTGCAGCCCCGGCTCCAGGCTCCGCGGGTCCACCTGGATCTCGAAGCTGCGCCCTGTGGCGTACAGGAGCAGGTGCTTGGGGTGGCTGACGAAGGACGAGCGCTCCGAAGAAAGCTCGGCGCGGACCTCCATGTCCAGCCTCGCTGCCACCTCCTCGGGCTTGAACCAGGGCTTGACCGTCACCCTGCATGGTTGGGGGTGGGGTGGGATTGATGGGACCGGGAAGCGGGGGCTGGGTGCGGGGTCGTGGTGTGATTCCACCGTGCGCCTGAGTCTCCCCTCGCAACCCCTCCCGCTCCCGCTTACTGGTGGGTGGAGGTCACCGCCGTCTCCTGCCCCGTCCGCAGGAAGACGCCACGCTTTCCACCCCCCGCCGCCGCGCCCGCGTCGGTGCGCTGCAGCGTGACCTGCCAGGGCTGCGAGGCCGCCGGGCTGCAGGGTGCGAGGAGGAAAGCGTGGGCGTCGGCCACCTGGATGAGGCCCGCGCCCTGGCTCAGCACGCTGTCGGCGTCCCAGCTCGTCCGCAGGCAGGTGGCCTCCAGCCCGCGGCGCAGGCGGGCTGGGCTGGGCCGCACGCCCTGCGCCTTGAGGCCCGACAGGACCAGCGCGATGGCGCCCGCCGCGCAGGGCGAGGCCATGCTGGTCCCGTTCATGAGCTGACGGCGCTGGCGCGTCCAACGCGGGACAGGGGCCACGGCGCCGCCGGGGGCGCACAGCGCGACGCCCACGTCGCCGTCGGGCGCGGGGCCGCGGCTGGACCAGTTGTACTGCTGGCCGTCCCGCAGCGGCTCGCGCAGCGCGTGCCCCGCGGCGGCCATCTCTGGCGCGACCCAGGCGCCCACGCCCAGGATCGCGGAGCTCGTGCCCCCCGGGGCGCCCACCGTGCACAGGGCGGGGCCGCTGTTGCCAGCGCTGGAGACAAAGACCACGCCGTGTTCGTGCACCACCTCCTCCGCCAGCTCGATGAAGCGGCCTTGGGAGGGAGGGGGGTGCGGAGGGTGGGGTAAGATATTGATCATGACCCGCTGGCGCGGGAGCTCCGAGCTTGAGTGGTGAACGCAGGACACGGCAGGCGCTGGCCCGCACTGCTCCGCTCAGGCGGGATGCGGCTGGGGCGGACATGATACCCAGAAGACAAGACTCGTGGTTGCCCCCGGCAGGCACTGCACTCACGGGCTTCATGATGAGTGCGGGCTACCCTGCACCTCTGGGTCACTGCTGAACCGTCGGATATCCACAATCCAGCCCTACTTTCCCCTCCAGAACCTCGACTCCACCCCATCCAAAAGCCCCACCGCTGTTGGGCGTGGCCGTGCTCTCCCCATAGCTCATGTTGATGATGTCGGCCTTGTGCTGAATGACGGCGGCCAGGGCCCTGTACAGCCCCGGCGCCGTCTCCATGGACCCCAGCCGCGTGTCGCCGATCTTGCAGGAGATGAGCTGCGCGCCGGGGGCCACGCCGGAGAGGTGGGGCGCTGCCGCATCGTAGGCGGCGGTGATGCCGGCCACGTGTGTGCCGTGGCTCCCGGCATCCACCACGATGGACAGGATGTTGCCGCCGTCGTAGATGTTGACGGCAAAGTTGCATGCGTCGGACGGCGAGAATGCCGTGTACTGCGCAGGCCGGAGCAGCAGAGGCGAATGTCAATAGAAGAGGGGTTGGCGTACGATCGGTGAGGGAGAGCCTTGCTGCAAATAAATCTACAGTCGGGGTGCAATACAGAAGGGAGGGAGTGCAGGTTTCTGCACTCCATTCACCAGATCTGCACAATTGCCCCTCCTTCGAGCCTGCACCCCGAGCAGGCCAGGCAGGCAGGCCCACCTCCCCCCAGCTCTCCTCAGCTGCAGCAGACCTGGCGCCTGGCTTTAAAGTCGGTCATGGGCTTGAAGTCGGCCAGAGCGCCGCGGGCGGGGCCACGCAGCTCCGTCAGATCCAGCGCAGCCCACCACACCGAGCTGGCATCCTGCCAGACCACGGCATCCAGCACCGGGCCCTCGTCCTCGGCCTTCTCGGCAAACTCGGAGAGCAGCGCCACGCGTGCCTCCAGCTCCTCCCTTTCCTCTTTGGTGACCTTGGGAGTCCCCTGAGTCGATAGCTGCAGCATGGGCGGACGTAGGAGGGCTTGAGGGGTAAGAAGGGCAGTACAGGAGCGTTGAGCACAGTGCGCGGCATGGAAGTGCATTGTGGTCTGACAGCGAGCATTGGCCTGGTTTGGGTCAGGTGATCTAGTAACGGGCACAGGACAAGGAATCGGTGTGCAGGATGGACCCAGGAGCAAGCACCACTGAGCAGGAACCTTGGTGACCAACGACATGTCTTGGAAATGGACAGACTCGCATACGACACCACAACAGGGACAACCCTCTCCTTCAGTCAAACATCAAACATTCCTCGCAGGACACAGGCAACACCCCAGCACACCTTGGCAACCTCCGCGGTGGCTTTGGCCAGCAGATCCCTCTGCTCCTGCATCCACACCCGCCGCCTGTCGGCCCGGATGGAGTCTGCAAGGCCCTTGGGGACAAGATCAAAGAGGCGCTTGCTGCCCACGTGCCACTTCCCGCTGGGGTTGTCCCAGGCGGGGTTGAGGCGCAGCGCGCTGCCTCGCACCCCCTGGATGGTGTAGTCTGCTGCCGCTGTGACCAGGGTGGAGGTGTCCACGTCCCCACTCCCAGTGCAGTCCAGGACGTCGATGATCTTGGGCCTGCCGTTGGGCGTGGTCTGCAGCGCAGCAGCGCCGGGGTCGATCCCAGTGTCCAGAATCGCGACGACGATGCCGCGGCCATCGAACTCAGGGTGCTCCTGCGTGAGATTTGTGGTGCAGGGAGATGCTGCGTGGCCTGGTCTCTGCAGACAATGCATGGGGCGGCTCGGATGTTCAGCGATGCTCCTTGCTGGACCAGGGGAAGGCACCATGGGCTGGCACTGCATGCAGAGAGCCTCACGCCACGACCTCACATCCCTCAAAGACGAAACCCCTGAGCTTCAAACCTTGAGGAAGGCATCTGCTTGGATGTCCTTCTTCGGCATGGCCCCGGCGAAGGGATCGGGGGGGCCTTCCCTCTCCTCCTCCAATAGCTGATCTCCCAGGGTGATCTCATTCATATCAGACACGACGACAGCAGCTTGACGCCCAGTATCTGAATCCATGTTACTGATTCTTTGTCCTTGAACTGACGAGGCTGCCCGTGCAGGGAGCTGCGAGCAGGCCCTGCCACCCACCGTGCGACCGACGCTGGGCCGGGAGGGCACACACCTATGAGCCTGTTGAACGGCGAACCTTGCTGTCATACGAACCAGGAATGTGTTTGTGAGGGTCCTCACGCCTTCTGATTCCAAGTTCCTCGTCCCGTCCCGTCGAGGTGGTGCACCTCATGTTCATGGGCCGGGTGAAATGCATGCGACGCTCCGGGCGCGCTCCGACACCGATGCAACTCACTGCGAGCCCCGACCTAGCCGCGGATCGACGGAACCCCAGCTTACAGTATGCTCAAAAACAGGTTGCCAATTACGAGCATACCCCCTCATCGACCTCAGTACGCTTCTGGGTGCTGACGGTCTGAGATGGAGGAGGCCTCCGGCCCCGCGGCCCCGGCAGTCCCCGAGCCAATCAGGTTCAGCCCCAAGAAGGATGGCCTGCCCAAGACCTTCACCTACACCTTGGAGAAACGTGTATCTGGGATCGTGGTGGATGGGCGCGATGAGGCTGCCATGCCCAGCCCCCGTTGCGGGAGCATGCCGCCCCTGGTGGACCCAGAGGACTTTGGGGCTCCGGTGCGCGGGGTAGAGGGGGACCATGCGCGCTGATGGGTTGGTCAGAGGTTGCATTTCGATCAAGCTCAGCTGAAGGAATTGCACACATCGGCAGGGACTGTCCTTTAGGGTCTTCATGAAAGTCCCTGGCAGCTGCGGGAGGAGCACCCTCATGGCTCGCACCCTCTCACCCCATCACACAGCCCGGCCAGCTGATTCCCATCAACCGCAGCACCCCACCCAGCCCCGCGGATGTGTACCGATGCGCGGGGTGTGTCAAGGCAGAGTGCCAGGGGCCGACGGGGTGCACCGACTTCCAGTGGCGGGACCAGTCGGGCGGGTACCTGCGTGAGATCCTGACCAGCCGGGTGTACAGCGTGGCCCGCGAGACGCCCTTGGAGCGCGCCCCCGGCATCAGCGATGCCATCGGCTGCAACCTGTACCTCAAACGGGAGGACATGCAGCCGGTGCACTCCTTCAAGATCAGGGGCGCCTTCAATCGGATGGCGCGCCTCACCCCCGAACAGCTGAAGCGGGGCGTCATCTGCTCCTCGGCCGGCAACCACGCCCAGGGCGTCGCCATGTCTGCAGCCCACCTCGTGCGTTGAGCTGGATGGGGGGTTGGGTGGTGTATTGTGGTGGGTTGGCATGGAGGCAAACACGGCATGCGTCTTTAGGGTTTCAGAGTGTGGGCCCGGCATGACTACAAACAGAGGATGGTGCAGGGCGTGGGGCACCTGGGTTCAGCACACTGAAAGCTGCCATCGCTCTGGCTGGCAGGAGGGCCTCTTCAA
Source organism: Auxenochlorella protothecoides (assembly GCF_000733215.1). Taxonomy (NCBI): domain Eukaryota; kingdom Viridiplantae; phylum Chlorophyta; class Trebouxiophyceae; order Chlorellales; family Chlorellaceae; genus Auxenochlorella; species Auxenochlorella protothecoides. The sequence goes on from NW_011934265.1 coordinate 161,639, forward strand.
GTATTTTGGCACCGGAGCCTCGGTAGATGCCAGTGCGCATCATGCAGTTCACTTTGACCCCACCCCCTTCCTCCCATTCCCAGGGCTGCTCTGCCGTGATCTGCATGCCCACCAACTCTCCGGAGATCAAGTACCAGGCCGTGGAGAGGCTGGGTGGCACCGTGGAGCTCGTGGGTGAGTCCTTTTACGAGACGGCGGCGCACGCCGTGGCCCGTGGCATCGCCGAGGGCCGCACCTTCATCAACGCCTACGACGACCCCTACTGCATCGCCGGCCAGGGCACCGCGGGTGCGGAGATCCTGAGGCAGGGTGACATTGACAAGATGGACTACATCTTCGTCGCGGTGGGGGGCGGGGGCCTCATTGCCGGCATCGCCGCGGTGGTCAAGGCGCTGAAGCCCAGCATTAAGATCATCGGCGTGGAGCCGACAGGTGCCAGTGGTCAGAGGGAGAGTAGGGTTTATTGTGCATCATTGTCTTAGAGGGGTCTGGGGTGGACTCTAGGAACAAGCCAACAGGCAGAGAGCCTCTGAGCCACCAGACATTGCTCCAAGCTCTCGCTCCGACGGCGTCCCCACGGTCACCTTGAACCCCATACCCCTGCGTGCCAGGGGCCAACAGCATGACCCAGTCCCTCGTGCGGGGGGAGCGGGTGACGCTGAGCAAGGTGGACGCGTTTGCCGACGGTGAGAGCGCAGATGTGACCGTCGGGCGTTTGGAATGTGGGTGTGCTGGAGGCCTGCAGCATGTCACCGCCAGTCGAGCGTCGCCGGGGGCACATCAGTCTGGGGCAACAGGGGCTGGAGGTCGCAGCAGGGCCTCCTGCCTGCTGACGCTCTCACCGACATCCCCATTCCACCCTTTTCTCCCCAGGTGTGGCCATCAAGCTGGTGGGCGCCGAGGCCTTCCGCCTGTGCCGCGAGCTGCTGGACGGCATGCTGCTGGTGGACAACGCGGCCATCTCCGCGGCCATAAAGGCATGTGCTGCGTCGGGTGCTGGACCTCTGGCTTGCAGCAAGCCTTGCTCGCTGTTCGTACCGGCCCTGCTGCCCCTTCCCACGTCGCACCCACCATGCATGCGAGCCATACAGGCTCAGACTGCACGGGGCAAACCTAGACCAAACCGCCCCTCTCCCACCTCCCCTCCACCCCCGCAGGAGGTGTTCAACGAGACGCGGTCCATCCTGGAACCGGCGGGCGCGGTGGCGGTGGCGGGCGCGCTGGCCTTCGCCTCGAGGTATCGCCTGCGCGGCAAGACCCTGGTGGCGGTGACCTCCGGGGCCAACATGAACTTTGACCGCCTTCGGATCGTGTCCGAGCTGGCCAATGTGGGCAGCGCCGAGACGATGCTGGCCACCGCGCTGCCCGACGAGCCCGGCAGCCTGCTGCGCCTGATGGACATCCTGTCCGGCAACTCGGGCCCGCTGAACATCACCGAGTTCAAGTACCGCTACAACATGCACTCCGACGGCCTGGCACGCATGCTGTTCAGCGTGGGGGAGGCCCCGGGGTCGAAGGAGAGCAGGGCGCTGATGGCGCGCGCGCAGGCAGCGGGCATCCGCGTGCAGGACGTTTCGGACGTGGAGCTGGCACAGACCCACCTGCGCCACATGATCGCGGGGTTGGGCGGGAACGTACCCACCGAGGAGATTTTCCAGGCATGTGGGGAGGGGGGGGGGGGGGAGTGTGGGGTTGGGGGTTGGGGGGAGCTGCGGGGGCCGAAGGGGAGGAAGGTGTGTGGCAGTGATGAGGGAGGCATCTTTGCTTCATGGTGGCCATGCATTCGCTGCACCCGGCATGGACAGCAGGCGTGGGGGGCTTGCGATCGGGATGCAAATCAGCGTTGGGGCCCCGGCGGTGGGGCAAGAGACCTGCTTTTTGTCGTGCGCAGAGAGCATGCAATTGCCTCCTCCTCCCAGAACAGGGTAGGCCGTCACTCTCCATCCCAACCTGTCTACCCCACCGCACCCTGCAGGTCACGTATCCGGAGAGGGTGGGGATGCTGCGCAAGCTGCTGACTCCCCTGTCGCCTCGCTGGACTATCAGCCTCGTACACTTCCGCAAGACAGGTGGGGTTTGATGAAGGGGGGGGGAAATTCGATAGCGGGCAATGTTTATCGTCAATTGCAGCGCCAGCCCCGGGGATGCTGTTCCTATATAGGACAGATTATGCACGCGCAGCTGCTAGACGCCAAGCCGCAGGCACCTCGCGCCGAGGCGTGGCAGCAAATACAACCTAGTCACCCTCCCTTGCCTCCACCTTGGCAGGCAATCGGTCTTCCACCCTGATGCTGGGTGTCCAGCTCAAGCCGGAGGAGATGGCAGAGTTCCTGGAAGCCACTGAGAGCCTGTCTGGGGAGTTCGTGTTTGAGCCGCTGCTGGGAAGGGCCAAGCAGGTGTTTGACCTGTTCCTCGAGAAGTGATGGGTGTGAGGAGATAGAGGCTCCCATGCTGTACCTTCATGGCAAGGGGCGTGGGAGTCCTCTAGGAAAATGCATGTCTCATTTCAGACACTCAGCACCCTCTTGCATCCGCTTGATGAATGAAATTCGTTGAAAGAACCGGACGAAGCCTGTTTTACAATGTACACGCATTGAAGAAGTGGTGTGCAAACATCCTCCCATGCCAGCCCTCGTCTCGCCTTGTAACCTCCCCTCGTCCTCGCATTTCCCTGGAACATTCCATGCAGCAAAGTGCCTGAACTATGACAGGGAGCTGTCAGACTGGCAAGCGTCCACACGATTATAGTTTGCCGAGGGCTGCACCTTGCCTTGCCGCGCCTCGACGCAATGCACGACAGCGGCCACTGCCGTCCGCAAGACGAGTGATCCAGCTGTTGCCATGCTTTCCCCGGGACTGTGCAAGGGCCCAGTCAGCTTTGTGGCAGGGGATGACCTGCAAGGTCCACTTCCCCATCAGCGTTCCTCAATGTTGAGGGTGAAGGAGACATACGGGAACAGATCGCTGTCTGCTCCGCTCTCATTGCTGAAGAACTGGCCTCCCACGCCAGAGTACTTGGAAGCCAGCAGCTGTTGGTTGGGGTTTGAGAGGGAAATGGGCTTGACAAAACACTTTGGAGCTGGTAGAGCGATTGAACGAGAGTCATGCTCAAGCTGCCCTCCAGACGCACATACCCCGTGTGCGTTCTTGGTGGAAGAATCTGGTCTGAGCACCCAGACCTTCTCCCCGCAGAGCATCCCTCCCACATCCTCTGGACAAGTCCAGCTCCCCTCCCACCTTGCGCAGCTTGGCCACTGCCTTGGGGTTAGGCCTCATGAGGACGGGCAGGAATTGTGGGGGTAGGCCGTATCGCAGGATGCTCTCCACAAACAGGCGGACGGCAAGGATGTGGATCCAGGCGCTGAAGGCCTCGGAGTAGGAGGTCAGGCACCAGGCCTCGAACTCCGACCGCTTCACCTCCACCGCGGCACGCAGCTTCTCCAGACCCTCCTCGTTGGCCTTCTGGGACTCTGCATCCGATGTGATCTCCTTGGCCTGGGAGGAAGGGGGGGTGTGGGATGGGGTTGGGGTGGAGGAGACGCAGGGGCCTTGTCAACGTGGGTCAATTGTCCTGCGGGCCGTACTCAAACGCACAGCGGGCCCTTGCACAGCTTCCTTAGGGTTTGCTGATTCGTTAACACCGGCAGGAATCTTCCGCTGAAGGGGAGTGGGCACAGCCCTCCTCCTGCAGTGGAACATGCCTCCATCAAGCTCAAATACGTTGTGTGTGTTCTTACCCTCCGTCCCCTCTGATCAGCCCCCCCCCCTCACAATGTCCATCTCCCTCCCTCCACTCTGCACCTGGTAACCCTTGGCGCGGGCAGCTGCCTTGAAGTCGTCCACCACTCGCCGGAAGAGGACCACGCTGACCACACTGTACTCTGAGTCCTCGGTGACGAGGCGCGCGGAGCGCGGGACCACCCACTCCGTCAGCCCCTCGTAGCTCTTCATGAACTCGGGGGTGTTGGACCGCGCGATCACCACCACCAGCGTCACCAGGTTCTCGGTCTCCACCAGCTCGCCGGGCGGCACCAGGTCCGACAGGTCCCGCACCGCCAGCGAACCCGTGCGCTTTCGCAGCTGGGCCTGGAGCAGCGTCCGCTGCTGGGTGTACTCAGTGGTGCGGAGCTGCAAAAGAGAGTGGGGGGGGTTGGAGTGGCGGATGTGGGTGTGGTAGATGGCCATCAGGCCATGGCCAAGGGAGGGCCACTGCCCCGCCCGGCCCCCCGCACCTTCAGGTCGTCGTCCAGCTTCTGAGTGACCTCCGTGATGGCTGCCACGGTGTCCTTGAGGGGGCGCTTGGAGGGGTACTTAGCCTCCTGCCACTCAAAGTGCTGCAGGTAGTCGGGCGGGGAGGTGCCCTCCACCCTCACCTCGCCCCCTTCCTCCTCCTCGCTCCGGTCCGTGGGGGCGGCGGACTGCAGCTCGAAGAGCTGGCGTCGGACCTTGTTGACCGACCCCTCCACCGCACCGTTCACCTTCACCAGGTCGTCGCTGAGGCCCAGCAGGGAGTCCAGGGTCCCCACCTTGAACTCGGGCACCGCGAACTTGAAGTTGACGCTGAGGTCCGAGGAATAGGTGGTGTCCTCCTGCAGGCTGGCCCAGGCACCCTCCATGCCGGTGCTGGGCGCCGGGAGGGCGACCAGCCAGTACACCATCGCGTGGATTCGGGGGGTGGACCAACAGAGGTATGGGCTCCCGCTGCGTCAGGCCACCGAACACAAGCGATCAAGCGACGTGTCGAGGACGAATCGGGTCGTATGCTGGGCAAGGGTCTGGGGTTGGGGGTGCCCCGAGCTATCCGACGTCCTGGGCGCGATCCCTCGCCGCGAGGTACACAGCCCTCTGCTAGGGTTCTCGAGTAGATTGGTGGTTGTGAGAATAGTTCAATGGAGTCTGAGCGAGACTGTGCCAATGCGCCAGGCTGCAAACGGTGTCAGCGGAGGATGGGTTTCCTGGCGGGATCTCGTTGCGGACAGGGGTTTGCTAGGGACGTCCATGGTCCTTGCACATCTGCACAGCATCTCCCACCGCTGCTGGTAGGGAACCCAGAACGCTCCATCACACTCTAGTATCCCGCATTACAGTCGCACATGCTGTGGTCAACTGAGAATCCAGCAAAACTCCAGGGTCATGCCGGGGTGCCACGCAAGCCGGGCCCTGCTCCCAGCCTCAGTCGCTCCACCACAGCCGTCACATCCAGCGGCGCAGCCGGCCCCAACCCCAGCCTCTCCCGCTCTTCAGGTGGCAGGCTCGAGACGTTCTGCACCAGCACCTGGCCCGCTGCCAGCGCCAGTGCAGCGTTCGCGAGGGCGGTGCTCTCCTCCCACACGCCCGAGGGGCGGTCTGGGAAGTACCGCGCGGCGCTGGCCGTGTCCAGGGCCTGCCTGGCAGCCTCGGCGGCCTCAGGGCAGCGCTGCCCCAGCTCCCGCCACACGTCGGGTGGGGGGTGGGGCAGGGGCGGGGCCCCGCTCGTCCCCGGACCAGACCCCTCTGCCCCACCTGCGCTCTCCAACATGCGCACCAGGTGCTTGCTGAGCTGGCGCCAGTTCATGCGAGGTGGCGCATCCTCCTCGCTGGAGTCCGCATAGTACATGTCTTGGTCCGTCCCGGAGGGCCCAGCAGCCTCCAGTCCTGTCCCCAGACCAGGCGCCTCCTCCCACTTGACACGAGGCTGCCTGCCCCGGGGCTTCCCAGCACTGCCTCGTCTGTGGAAGTAGGGAAGGAACTGGGTTTGGAGGGGCAGGCATGCCTGGTGTCTCACATACTGCAGGCCATTACCCCATACAAGACGGGAGTGCCGAGGGAAAAGTCGCACTGGCCAGATGTTTCGACCCCTTCCTGGCACGAGACCCACCCCTTGGCTCCTCTCTTTGTGCCCGTCTTCGCATGGACGTCTACTCCAAGTTCCTGCCTCAAATGCGCCGCCTGTGCTGAGTCGTCGCTGTTGAGGCCCTCTGGGATTACAAATTCATTATGCTCATCATACTCCTGTAAGACAGGGGCGTGGTATGGGAGGGCTCAATTGACAGAGCGCAAGGGGAACTTCGAGCATGAGGTTCTCGAGCTGGAGCACATGGACTGACTTCAACTTCGACCTGCACAGAGCAGTGCCTGCCCGTCACGACACTCTCCCCGGCCAGCCAAACCAAATATCTATCCCTTCAGCATCCCCACTCACAGCTTCATCGGCGCTGCAGCTGTTGCGTTGAGCATCCGGATTCATGTAACAGTACCATGGCGCATTCTCGTCGACCACAGTGCCAGGTGGTAGCCTCCGCCATTTCTGACAATTTGCATTCTCACACTGGGCCCAATGCTCTGCTACAGGGGCCAGGGCTGCTGCAAGTGCAGAAACCATCGCCCCTGTGCACGAATTGTGTGGGCAACCTTCCGCTGGAAGCGGGGGCCGATGGCGGAGTTCAGATGAGGCCGCTGCAATGATCTTCCACACCCTCGCGTCGTGAATTTCTAAGGAATAAGCAATGACTGATAGACAACATTGCGTCGGCCATGTATATGCAATCTAAATCACCCTTGGTCGCATCACTTCCGTGTGCACACCTTTGCGCGCGCTCTGTCGGAGATCGTTCAGGAGCATACGAACGTCAGTCGCCACACCCGCCAGGACAGGAAGACAACAAAGGAGGAATATATTGTATAACATCATAGGTGTGTTCTTGAGTTGTTGTCGCGATGCCTCGCTTTGAAGGCTGCTGCTCCCACGATCACGACTGCGAAGAGGAGGACTGCAGCACATCGTACTCACTGTACAAGAATATCGATACACCCAGGGTAGGTGGGCAGATACGGCACCGACCGCGAGGAGTACCCCCGCCTTCTCATGGTGTCCTGGTCATTACGGATGCCTTACTCCTGAGCCTTGGACTCCCCGCAGGTGCGGTGTCTGAACGAGCTGGAGGAGGGATCATGCCAGGCAGTCTTCAAGCCCTGGCACGCCCGGCTAGACTCATCAGGACCCAACCTCCGAAGTCAGGAGGACGACCCTGAGCTGCTGCTCTACGTCCCCTTTGACGGAGCGGTGTCCCTCAAAGCCATCTGCGTGATTGGCGCACCAGATGGGAGGGGGCCTGCAAAGCTCAGGGTGAATAGGAGGGTGGGTGGGCTACATGGAGCTAGGTCTGCTGCGAATGGGGCTGCGAGCGCCACTCATGATCGCAACATTGTGCAGATTTTTCGGGATGACTTGGCTGCCATCATTCACAATGAGATTGTAGAGATCATTCTATGCCCGCCTCCCGCCTTGGCCCCCAGGTGTATGTCAACAGAGAGGATCTGGATTTTGGGATGGTGGCAGACCTGCAGCCCATCCAGGAGTGGGATCTCGTTGACAACACAGCCGGTGTTGTGGACTATCCCACACAGTGAGTGAGGAGGGGATAGGCGTTGTCATAAAGGGACAAGCCAAGGATCACAGATTGTTGATCCGTGCTATCCAACCCTGCAGGGCCTCCAAATTCAATGGCGTGCATAGTCTGACGCTGCACTTTCCAGAGACGCTGGGCGGGGGCGACGCCACCCAGATCAACTTTGTGGGTTTCAAGGGCACCTGTGTGTCGCGGGATCGGAGGGCTGTGGAGGCGGTGTACGAGACCAAGCCCATGCCATCGGATCACAAGGTAGCCGACCTTGCTGGGGCAGCATGGAGACTCGGGTAGCCCTTGTGGTCCTGGCACTGTGACTGGTGGCACTGGACGCACATGGTTTTGAAATTCTGTTTGTCAGGCGAGCGATTGGTGAGCTCTTGCCAAACCGAGGTGTACAATGTAGGCCATCGAAGAGGCACGCCGCAGTTACATGCAGGACATAGGCTTCGAACACGACCTATTCACATTCTGGGATCATAAAGTTCACCATCACCCATCAAATGTACGGCTAAAGGACGTGGAATTGTATTTTTTAACAATGCTGGTGTGTTGTCTGTGATGTGATGGAAGGCTGGCTTGGCATGCCATAGCTGAACGAGGAGGAGGGTTGACGTGAGCTGGGGCGCCCTGCCGGAGAATCTTTCCGATCCAGCCTTGTCGCAATGCCAATCATCAGCGTGAAATGACAATACATCGCATTTGATTTGTTATCCACCACTCTTGTCCTCACGATGTCGCTCAGCGTGGCTAGCCTGCATGTGTACCCCGTGAAGAGCTGTGGTGGCGTGACTGTCGAGCAGGGTGTGATCACCCCCACAGGTATGCATGAAGGGCGACGATTGGATCTTTTGAAGGTGTTTTAATGCACTCACCGTCTCCTGCGCCCCCTTCCGACGTCCTGGGCCGTGGCCTTTGAGAACGATATCATCTCCATTCCGTGACACCAGCAACCCTTCCTGGACCCCCCCACGCACTTCTCGAAAAGCCCGCAGGGTTCCGCTACGACCGCAACTGGGTGGTGATCAATGAAAAGGGTCGCTTCGTCACCCAGCGCCAGAAACCGGAGATGGCCCTGGTCTCCGTGAGCCTGCAGCCTCAGGCACTGCTGGAGGACGCGAGTGCAGAGGAGGGCCAGTACCCGGACGCCACGCTGGTCCTGCAGGCCCCCGGCATGCCCACCCTGCAGGTTCCCCTGAACCCCGGTCGCCGGCAAGGCCCCTCCACCAAGGTCACCGTGTGGGAGTGGACGGGGCTGGGGGCCGACGAGGGTGCCGAGGCGGCCGCTTGGTGGAGCCAGTACCTGGGCCATGAAGCCCGCCTGGTTCGATATGCAGGTGAGGGATCTGGGTCGGGCCGGGGGCCGCACGTCTGCGCCGCCTCGCTGGGAGATCGGTGAATGCAGCTGGGTCCTGTCGCGCTGCAGGGCAGCGCCGTGCCTGGGGGGCCACTCCAGCGCCCCTCACCACCCTCCCGCGCCCCCTCCACCAACAGGGGAGCCAGGCCAGCCAGGGGAGATCAAAGCTGGAAAGGAGGACTCCACGCGCCGCCAGGTGGACCCGGAGTGGACCGAGGCCGGCGAGGAGACCGCCTTCTCCGACGGCTTCCCCTTCCTGGTGGCCAACGAGGCTTCGCTGACAGACCTGAACGCCCACCTCCCTCCTGACGAGGGCCCGCTCAAGCTCAACCGCTTCCGCCCCAACGTCGTGGTGGCGGGCGCCCCCGCCTGGGCGGAGGACGGCTGGCTGCGCCTGCGCCTCGGCGCCTCGGCCACGCTGCACCTGGTCAAGCCCTGCGATCGGTGTGCGGTGACGACCACCGAGCAGGAGACCGGGGTCGTGGGGTACGAGCCTCTGCGCACCCTGCGCGTCGTGCGCTCCGGCAAGGTGCTGGGCTGGAGCGAGGCGGTCCCGCGCTTCAAGGGCGCGGTGTTCTTCGCCTGGAACGCCGTCAGCGAGGGGCCCGGGGGGAGCATCAGGCGGGGGGACGAGGTGGAGGTGGTCCAGGCGCGGGAGGGGCCGGCCGTCCCGCAGAAGGTGGACCAGCCCGCCCCGGCGCAGGCGCAGGCGCAGGCGCAGCGTGAGCTGGGGGCGGGGCTGACCACCCTGCAGAAGGTGGCCCTGCTCCTGGCAGCGATACTCGTGCGGTACCTCTTCCAGTACTATGCGGCGAAGTGATATGGGAGCTGGCGCACTCACTGGCTGTGCGCCGCCCTGGGCTTTGTTGTCGAGCTTGGTCACGACAAGTTCTGTGTGATTCCTGGAATGTTCAGTGCTGGTCCATGCCATGCACTGCTGAATTTATGCCATCGAACAAAGGATTGTGCCGCTCAAAAACACTGCGGCGTGTCACTTCTCTCCCCCATGTAGCATATGGTATTGTGTCTCCCTGCAGAGTGTGCACCCGGGCTGCCATGAAACATGACCATGTACTCCCCCACACTATAGACAGATGGCATACAAATTGGCAAGAGCTAAACGCTTTGTGCATCATTATGGATGTTTGTGTTGGAGTGTCAGGAATATGAGTTTGGTGGTGGAGGTAGTGGTGGGTTGTGGGGATCCCGAGGCGGCGCGAACGCCAGCAACGGGCTTGAAAAATTATGACCTTCATGACCCCGAAGAGCCATGAACCCAGAGCCGCAAAGCGAAGTGCAAGGCCTGCAGCTGCTGGATGTTGCACGACCTTCTTGAGCACCGTGCAACCGGTCCAGGTAAGTATGATGAGACCGGCCTGATTTGCCCACATGACCATCGCCTTCGCACCGCGGGACCGCCAGCGATTATGGGTCGTGCGGCAGTCCCGTGATGTCCGCGCAGTGCGCTCGACCGATATGTCGATCGTGTCATGGTGTACTTGAGCTCAATGAGACTGTTTATGTTGTTCAGGACCGTCAAAGCTCGGTGAAACGTCGATCTTGCGGAGAGCGCGGGCAGTCGCCCCCTTCACCACCACCCACCAAACATGCAACACAGACCCCAAACCCCCTGAATTCGTCTCGGCCGGTTCTTTACACCAATTTACAGTCACAAACTGGCTTCAACCGTCTCCAGATGCCTGTTTCTGCTAGGATCGCTTCCTCTTCCCACTGCGCCGCCTGCCTGGTCTGAGGGGCAGCAGCCTTCGCAGCCGTTCCTTCTCAACTTCATCCCCCAACAGCCCCACCACCAGGTCCGGGTCGAAGGGCTGCGAACAGAGACCGCACACCCCTGCCATGTGCGAGATGGCCTTGTTCGAGAAGATGTGACCGCACCCAGGAATCGCCGAGAAGGGCTGCTGGAGGCATGACGCTGATGTGATGGGGCAGGAGAGAGGTGCTGCCTCGGCGGCGCCGCCCTCGCCTCGGGGCATGGCATCGCCCTGGGTCCCCGGTAGCCTGACCTCGAACACGTCCCTGATGTGGGGGAGACGGGGCGATGAAGGTGAGGAACGAAAGGATACGCCACTCTTTTCCAAGCCGGTCACCAGACGAGGCAATTCCCTGCTGTGCAAGGGCCATGATGCCACAGGAGCAGCAGAAACACATGCCACCTCCCCACCTGACACAATCGAGGTGGTCCCACTGGCTCAGTCCAGTGCGCAGCTGGTTGGAGTAGCGGTGCACATCCCCTTCCGTCTCAAAATGCCCGGCACGTGCCAGCAGGAACCCCAGGACAGCCGCCTTGTTGTACAGGCTTCCCAGCCAGTCAGCCACGATAGGGGCCTGCAAGGGCTCACCGCTCAGGGCGCAGGTGGTCCATCCCACGACCCTGAGGGTTCGTGGTCGGCGTGGAGTGGCGATGTGGACGACTAGACTCCGGCGTGCAAACGGGCAAAATCTTATGAAACAAGCTGTGCACTGCAGTAGGCAGGGCGTGAAACTGCCAAGTCCCAGCACCCTGCCCATGCCCACCTGACCGCCACCTTGTCCAGCTTGGGCTTTTTGAAGGTCCCGGCTTTGCTCACTGCTCCACCTCGTGTGCTCCTGGTGCCATCGGCCTGCGACAGCTCCCAGGATGCCCCTCTGAGCACGTCGCTGCGAGAGATGACGGTCCCACCATCCAGACCCATGCCCAGAGGCCGGGGTGCCGGTCTAGAATATTGATAATATTGTTTGCATGATACAGATGATCACTGTATGAAGACCACCAGCCGATGCATTTCATGTCGCTTCTCTCTTGCGCGCACGTGCGCGCAAGGGCTCCGATCTGGGGCATGCGGTGGCACCTCCCTGCCTCGCCACGGCTCCTCCCACATCCCTCCGTGATACGTAAACCCATAATCTGTCATTCACACGCGGCCCCCCTTCATCCTGCGGTGCAAAGGCATGCTCAAGGGTTTGGCCCCCAAGCCCCCCCTGCGCTCACCCCCCACGCACCAACCCCGGGCGGTCATGGCAGGCGCTGCCACCCATCGCTCCCACGGCGAGAACCCTGCATCGGAAGCATCCCAGCCCGAGGCTTCCACGCAGCGGGACCTTGCGGCCTCCGAGGGCGCAACCCGTGCTAGCGCCCCCCTCAAGTCCAACCCCAGCATCCCCGTCACTGTCCGGTCGGATGGCCTGCGTGAGTGTATTTGGGGGGGTGTACGTCGCCATGCATGCTGTTGTGGGGCCGATCTGAACGCTGTGCTGCAGGCATGGCCTGCTGAAGGCTGATGGCTTGTGCCAGGAAGCACATGGCTGTGTAGTGCTCAACAGCATGCACTCAGGCCCACTGTGGGTGGTGGGCCTGCTGCCCCCGGCGACACCTCCCACCCATCACCCCTGACCATGCAGAGTATCTTGAGGTGAAGGACCTGCGCTCTGTGCTGAAGCCACGCAAGTCCCCCTTCTGCGCCACCAACAATGCCGGCGCCGGTTTTGGTGAGCCGCCCTTTGGGGAGGCGGGGTCACCGTGTTGCCCTGGGATGGGTGGGCTGGTTGTTATTATTACGTGACACTCAGCCTGGGTCGGTGCGTCCCTGGATTGTACTGCATGTGCGGGGGCCGGCGGGAGGTGCTACTGCTTGCCTCCTTAGGTCCCTTGTTCCTCGGCATGAAGGTGCATTGCGTCGGGGCTTGCTTGTGTGGCTCTTTGGTGCTCAACCATTGCATCCTCTGCACCCTACTCCCCTCTCACCGCTGCGGGTGTGGCTTATATACCTCTGATCCCCTGCTGTCAGGTTCCTTGACGTGCCCCATAAGAAATCCCCTCTCCACCCCCCCCTCCCTCCTTCCTCCACTCCACCCCAAACCCCAGTGGGCGACACCGACCTGGTGCGCATCGGCATCATGGAGTATGAGTCCAGCCACTCCTCCGGCGCGCAGGGCTCAGGCCTCTACGACGCGGCGGACAACAGCTGGGTGGACATCCCGCCCTACGCCATCCGCTCCGGCCCGCGCGAGTCCATCTACCACGACCCCAAGCAGGTCACTGCGGCGCTCGTCACCTGCGGCGGGCTCTGCCCCGGGCTGAACGACGTGGTGCAGAACATCGTCTACACGCTGGAGGACCACGGCGTGCCGGAGGACCAGATCTTCGGCATCCGCTTCGGCCTGCGCGGCTTCCTGGACCGGCACACCAAGCCCATCATGCTCAGCCGCGCGGCGGTGGAGGGCATCCAGCTCAAGGGGGGCACGGTGCTGGGCACCTCGCGTGGCAACGCCAAGATGCACGAGATCGTGGACCGGCTGCGCCTGTGGGGTGTGAACATGCTGTTCGTCATCGGCGGCAACGGCGGCAACGCCGCCGCGCACGCCATTGCGCGCGAGTGCGAGCGCCAGGGCGTCGTCTGCAACGTCGTGGGCGTGCCCAAGTCCATCGACAACGACATCCAGCTCATCGACCGCTGCTTCGGCTTCGACACCGCGGTGGAGGAGGCGCAGCGCTCCCTCATCTGCGCGCGCACCGAGGCGCGCTCCGCCTCGGGCATCTCCATCGTCAAGCTGATGGGCCGCTCCTCGGGCTTCATCTCCCTCAATGCCTCCATGGCCTCGGGCGTGGTGGATGTCTGCCTCATCCCGGAGATCCCCTTCTCCGTCCCGCGCCTCGTGGCGCACGTGCAGACCATCCTGGCGGCCAAGGACTACTGCGTCATTTGCGTGGCGGAAGGCGCGGGGCAAGACGTGGTGCAGGAGGGCGGGGCGGGGGGCACCGACGCCTCGGGCAACCCCATCCTCAAGGACATCGGCACCTTCCTCCGCGACCGCTTCGAGGAGGCCATCGAGGCGAGCCAGGGGGGGGCCAAAGGGGACGGAGATGGGGCTGCGATCCATTCAGGAGGGTCCTCGAGGAGCACACTTTTCGCACAACCCTCTCACCCCAGAAACCCTGACCCCCTCCCACAGGGCATCGATGTGCGGTACATCGACCCCTCCTACATGATCCGCTCCATCCCCACCATCACCACCGACCGCATCTACTGCAAGGTGCTGAGCCAGGGGGCCGTGCACGGTGCCTTTGCCGGCTACACCGACTTCACGGTGGGCCTGGTCAACACCCACTACGTCTACCTGCCCACGACCACCATCATCCAGTCGGCGCGCACCGTGGACCCCGCCGGGCGCCAGTGGAACCGGCTGAAGACGGCCATCAACCAGCCGGACCTGGCGTGAGGCTGGCCAGGTGCCGAGTGCCGGGGGAGGGGGACCTCGTGGCCAGGACAGGGGTGCCGCCGCTGCGGCCTGCTCCCATGGCGAGGGAGCAAGCCATGTTCCTGGCTGATGCTGGAGAACCATGGGGGCCTCCTCTCCGCCAGAATGCCCCCCTCCTCCCCCACACACTCCCTTGCACATGTTGCATGGACGATGCAGCAGAGGCTGCGCTGTGCCAGTCCCCAGATCATTTATACGGTGTCTCCTCCTCACCCTCGAAACCGGGAACCCAACAAAGTCTGGCTCTTTGCTGCCATGGTCCGTAATTGGTGAACTGACAGGGGCTGGAGTAGCTTGTACACGCCTTGTTAATATTGAGCACTTGCCGTCCTGCTCAGGTTGAAAGTTCGAACGCCATCCCACAGCTTGCTTGGGGCCGCATTCCTCTCATTGTCAACTAGGGCATCTCGTTCATACTGGAAGTCATGCATGGCCGGGGTGCCTGCCTCTCCGCCCTCGTGTTCCTGGATTCCCCTTGGGTGGCGAACAAACATCCAATGTAGAAAGTGCTCCTCTCCCGCCATACCAGGAAGAGCAAGGTATGGCATTCATACCAGCCACTGTTCAGCACACATTCGTGCACATTCTTTACATGCCCCAGGATCATGGATGGGCGCAGGAGACACACAATTCCCCTGGCAACCTGTACCCTGTCCCCACCTTTTTCGATTTCATGTCAAGGGACGGTTGCATGCTGGATGTTGGGAAATAGTTTTGCTACTATATGGAGTGACTAAATATCCTGTTGACATCTCTCCTGTCTCTGACATCCCCTCTGAACTCCTCCCACTCTCTGACAGCCAAGCCTGAAGGGAGTACTTTGATACAGTGTGTTCAACATGACCGCAATTGGCGGCCCAGCGAGCATCTGGTGTGTGGGTGGCTTGTCAAGATGGGTCGCATGGCACAGGGACTGAAACAGAGCGGAAAGGGAGCACGCAGCAAAACGTCAGGGGCGGAGATAAGCCTCTAGGGGGAGGGGGCGGGGGCCGCGGCGGTCAGGCACGAGGGGACGGTAGCACAGTTCTGCAGAGAGGCCAGGCCGACCACGTCCACGCCCGCGGAGGACAGGGGGCCGTAGATGACGTTGATGCAGGCGGAGATGGCGTCGGTGGCAGTGGACCGGTCAACTCCCTCCAGGTTCACGCCCGCCCTCCGCAGGACGGGGCCGAAGGCATCAGCCAGGGCGCACCCGCACGCCTCGCACTCGGTGGCACTAGGGGAGCTGGGGAGGTTCCTCTGCGGGATGCGTAGGTCAGGATAGAACACAATGAGCATTGGAGGCCGGTCCGAGCCCTGATTCATGTCGTAATGGGTCGGACTCCCAGTCGGTCACCACCGCGTTATCAAAGTCCACCACAGAACCCCGGCAAATCCATGCATGCATATCGGATATCCTTCTAATGCACCACCCGGCCTGAGCGCCACCGCCCGGCTCACTCATGCAAAAGAGATGTGTGCACCGGCCAACTCACGCATTTGACGGCGACCTGGCTGTAGTCTCCCGTGCGAACATCGGCGGCCGTCAGCTCACATGTCTGGGCAGAGGCTGCCTGGAAGGTTACGGCCAGCACCAGAAGGACAGCGGCGAAAGACTGCAGACGGGCCATCGTTCGTATGTGGGTGTGAAGATGAAGAGGAGATGGGTAAGGCTGAGGCTGGGGGTGTCGGAGCGAAGGCTGTAATGGAGCGGGGTCGGCTGGGAGACTTTATATATGGGTTATAATGACGTGTGGAAGCATGGTCTCTCCCTATTAACACGCCAAGGGAGTGCAGTCGGACACTCCCGTGCCGACCGTCAGCTACTACCCTTTCGGCACGTGGGAAATTCAGAGAACATCATGAGTGGGCGCCCTTTCTACCGGCCCGACCAGAGTGCCGGCGCTCGCATGTCGCGCGGGGGGGCCCAGTTTGCAAACCACAACAAAGAGAGCCATTTGACAGTGACATTGTAGTGAAGGGAGCACGCACCAGTCGCGTGTAAAGGGCGCTGCTCCCTCATCCAAGGAAACATGTGCCGATTGAAAAGTCGGCTTCTCATCATTCTCGGACCTGGGATCTGTACCATGTCATGAAGTGGGAGACGAGGAACCAACCCCGGACCCCCCGACCGGACCTCCATAATGGTACACCCTTATTTCCAGCACTTTGTCATGTGTCCCGATGGCGACATCACGGGATTCGGGGCATTCTGTCGCCATGGTGGCGAGGCAAGGTGCATGGAAGGAGAGGGGGTGAGGTGACTACATGTTGCGGCCTTGGAGTGGGACGCCGCCACCCTGCAAGCCAGGCCTGGCCTCCTTCTCCTCCCGTCCACCCGGAGCGTTCTCGGTGGCATGCGGCAGGGCCTGGGCATTGGAGGAGGACACCGAGCGGTACTGCCTGTGGGAGGAAGGCCGTGGCTCCCCATGCATCCCCGCTGTGATTGGTTGGTGTTGGGCAAAGGGTTGAGTTGGTGCTTGCCAGACGTCTCTGTCGACTGAAAACAAAGTGTCCATGAAAGAGCTTCCACTGCCTGTGGCCCTGTCGCACCGCAACTCTGATCATCCAGTGCAGCACGCATACGCCCACGCCACCGAGCGACGCTGCAAATGTTTACTCCCTTCAAACATAAGCGTCTGGGGCAGATCTCCTGCCCCAAAGGAATGAGTAAGAAACCTGTGACTGACGTGGCAGCGAAACCCCCTCCTCCCCCCCCTGCACCTGAGAAGGGGTGGTAGAAGTCCAGGTCCTCCGTGTTCCGGAACACGGCCGCGATGTGGTCCCGCGGGTTGACCCCGGGCCTGGCCCCCTTCCACCGCGCCATGCCCTCCAGCGTGGGGCTGAGGAAGGTGCCCAGCGGCAGCGGGTGGGAGTCCTGCGCCCCTTCCTGGGGCCCTGGCGCCGGCGCATCGCATGCCCGCATGGCCCCCGCCTTTGCGAAGCCCGGGGACGCCAGGCTGGCCCCCGTCCTGACCAGAGAGGTCGTCGCCTTGCCGCGCAGGCTCCCCGCCCCGACCGGGGCGGGGACGTCGCCCGGGAGCAGCAGCGGCGCCGGGCGCTGTGCGGCGGCGGCAGCTTGAGAGTGCGTCCCCCGCCCCTCGCCGCCGGCCGGCCCCACCGGGGTCCAGGCCGGGGCGAGCGGCGTGTCCTGCAGACCCTGCCCGGGATCGATGGAGCGGTGGCCCCCGGCCCCGCCCTGCACGCTGGAGCGCAGAGCGGAGGCAATGCCGCGCCAGCCCTGGCTGGAGCGCGGAGCTTCCGCCTGGGGCGGGGCGTTCTCGCCTGGGGCGCGCGCCCGCGGTGAGGGCGAGCCGTTGTCGAGCGAAAATGGTTCCGCTCTGGTGCCACGAGACGATGGCGCCCCGGGCGCCAGGTCATTGGTGTGGACGGTGAAGCCGCTGAAGTGGCTCCTGGAGGCATCCAGCGCGGGCGCCTCCTCCTCCTCCGTCGGCGCCTCGGCGCCGTCTGGGTGCAGGCCGCGGGCCAGCGAGGCCAGGCTGCCCTCCAGAGAAGCCCGGAGCGCCTGGTGCCGGGCGGAGCGCGCCCGCCCGCCGCCGCAGCCATCCTCCTGCGCAGTCGTGCCTTGCTGCGGCTGCGCCGCCGCCGCCTCAGCTTGGCGCCGAGGGTCCAGGGACGCATCCAGCAGCCCTGCCAGGGTCAACCCAGCCGCGGACCCCTCCACCCCGGCCCGGCTCTCCCCCAGGCTGGCCCTCGCTCCAGGGCGCGTGGGGGTGGGGCTGGGGGCGCACCCCAGGTGCTCCAGCGTCGTCTGCAGCAGGGCGGAGAGCTGGAGCTGCTGCGCCTCCGCGTCGCGCGTGGCAGCCTGCGCGTGCATCAGAGCCTCGCCCCTGCACGGCACGGGAGGGGGAGAGGGATTTGAGTCTGCGATGGTGTCTGTCTGGATGGGGAAGGGCACCCATAAACCACCACTTTCCCCGTACCTGGCGGTGGCGAGCGCCTCGGCGCGGGCGCGGGCAAACTCCGAGCGGCGATGGGCGAGCTCCAGGGCCTGCAGCGTCTCCAGCAACTCCACCTGGTCCTGCATGGGCAGCAGGGAACATAGTGGGGTGAAGAGGCTGCAGCAATCCTGCACACGCACTACTGACAAGGACGGTGTTGCATGTCTCCCGAGCCATTCGGAAGCCTGCGCCACGCCGTGATGCAATCCAATCGACCCATCGTTCCAGCCCTCCGCTCCCTGGCACCGACTTGTTGGCAGATCTGGCAGGTGCGGGCCAGCGCGCCTATCTTGCCCAGGAGGTCACGCGCCAGGAAGAGGAAGGAAGGGGACAGGTCCTGGGCAGACAGGCGGGTGTAGGCCAGGGACTGCTCCCTGGCTGGGGCCACGGGGTGTGGGATGCGGGAGAAGGCATCCGTCAGGTCCTGTTCCACCGCCGCCAGGATCTTGGATCGGGCGGAGTCGGCCTGAGGTGTGGTAGGTGAGCAAGGGGTGGGCCCAGGTGAGAAGCACCTCCCCCACCACCTTTGAAGTGCAGCACTTCGGTGCAACTGTTCGTTCAGCTCTCTCCGCGGTGCTCCTCGAGGTGAAATTATGGACACCTATATAATTCTTGCAAGAAATGGTACATCTTCCACGACAGCCATGACTCACGTAGGCGTTGCGGAGTGATTGTGGACTCCGCTGCGGGGAGCCAGCGTCCCCGGCCAGGCAGAAGAAGCGCTGCACGAAGCCCACCATCACGGGCAGTCTCCGACCGCCTCACAAGAGTGTGTGAATTCTCACGGGTGCATGTGTGGATTCTCATTCCCAGATCAGCACTCCGAGTGGCGTCTGAACACCTCTCCGACAGCTGCCCGGATTCATAGACGCATCATCCTCAGCACGCACACACGCTACCCCCCCACGGCCGCTGTGGCAAATCATCATGCCCATTCACGCTTGGGATCTGCTTAAATTTAACTGCACAGGTTCGAGTTCCACTAGAGAAGGTGATAAGATGGGTATTATCGCGGCATGCGCCGGGTCCAAAACCATGCCGCAAAGCTGGCGCACCAGGCACTCAGGCAGACGTGATCGCTCCGGCTGCGCCTCTCGCGCCCGACCCCAGCATCAGGCCCACGAGCGCGCGCAGGCACCAGAGGACCCAGTACAGCACAAGGACGCCCACAGGGGTCCAGCCCAGGTTCCTCACGTCCGCCAGCGGCCTTAAGTTCACCCTCCAACCCCGTGCCGCCGCCGCAGCGACGGCTTCCTGCCACCGCGTCTCCGGCGCCTCCCCTGCCCCCCCACCCGCCGTCCGGTCCAGTCCCAGGGCCCGATTGCTGGCCACGCTGAGCGCGACCAGCGCCCTGACAAGCCAGGCGACCTCGGTGCTGGCCACTGGGCCCAGCATCGGGTCGCCCTTGTACCGCACGTCCCGCCAGCTGCTCCGCGGCAGGCGCTGCGGGGTGGCGTATGGGGGTGGGGAGGTTGTGTGCTAATGCAAGAAAGGAACTGTGAGGGAGGGAGGATGCTGTTCTCGTATCGGCGTCGTGACCCCCTTTCCCTGTGCCGCACAGACTTCACGGGGGCTCCCTCAACATCTCGAGACACACACACCTGCCAGCCGTCGTTTGATACCTCCCTAGGGTCACCATCCCGCGTCCCGTCCCCCGTCCCAGCTGTTCGATCCGGCGCGGGGCCAGAAGCTCCCGTCCCTGCCGCCCTTTCCAGGTCAAACACCGTGGCGAGGCAGGCCCGCAGCGCGGCGGCGCCTTCTTGCGGCAGCACCTGGTCGCCCGCGCTGGCCAGGTCCAGCGCCGCCGCGGCGGCGCTGGACACCCCACCCGCTGTCGCCGGGTCGAACAGGCTGGGCGCGGACGGCGCGGTCCCTGGCTGCGGCGCGTGCCAGGACGCGGCGGCCGCCGCCTCCCAGTCTGCGGCCCGGTCCGCCAACCAGGGCGCCAGGTCGGCATACGGACCGGCGTCCGCCCGGCCGCCCGCCGCACCGGCGCGGCCGGCGCTGGGCGCCGCGGCGCGCTCCGCCCGCCGCAGAACCTCGCACAGCTCGGGGCTGGAGCTCAGCGGGCCCAGCAGGAGGGCGACGTCGCGCGCGGCGCCGGCGCCCCGCGCCTCCAGCCGCGCCGCCGCGCTCTCCAGGAACAGCGGCAGCACGACCGTGTAGAAGGGGAGGTGGGCCAGCACGTGCGGCTCCCACTCCGGCGAGTACCGCCCGGCCGCGTCCGCGGCCGGGGCCCGGCGGTGGTCGGCCGCCGCCGCCCCGCGCCCCCTCACGGCATCCCGACCGCCAGTCCCGCGCCGCAGCGTGGTCAGGTAGTCGGCCAGGTGATGGCCGTGGGGCGGCCCAGCGCCAGGCGGCCCGACATCAAGACCCTGGCCGTCGCCCGCCCCAGATGCCCCCCTCCAGGGCGCCAGGATGGCGCCCAGCGCCCGCGCTAGGGCCCGCGTGGACCGCGCCTCGGGCCAGGCCGACGCCGCGCGGCGGTGGAAGCGGAAGAGGCGCCGCGCCAGGGCCTGCGCGCCGGGCGAGGCGGCGGGTCCCAGGCGGCTGGGCCCGGCCAGCACGGCCTGCGTCCGCGCGGCGGGCGCTGCGGCGGGGGTGAGCAGGGGGACGAAGGGCAGCCACGCCGCGCCCTGCTGCGCGGGGCGGGGCCCGCCGGCATCGGGCACCACGGTGACGTGGCGGGCCAGCGCGCCCAGCGCGCCCAGCAGCTCCTCGGAGGGCGGCTCATAGCCGCCGGCCCAGAGCGGCGGCGGCTCGGCGCCGCCGGGCGCAGCGGGGGTAGCGTCCGGCAGCGGCTCCTCCCCGTCAGTCAGCCAGAACTCCACCAGTGTGGACAGGAGGAGCAGCGCCTGGGTGCGCTGCGCGTGCAGCGAGGGGGACCGGGACAGCTCCGGGCGGCGCGCTGAGTGTTGTGTGTGTGTGGGAGGGGGGGGAAAGGGGGGTGAGTTGGGACTTAATGGTTGTTCATTGTTTGGGAGGAGGACTAGTAACGATCTCAGCTACTCCAGAAGCGTTGGGACGCCAGCACAGGGGTCCGCCACTCCCCTCTTTCACCTTTCGATAACCGTCCCTGCCTTCCTAACCCCACACCCTAGAAGCCACACCTGGAGTCCGTCCGGAGGGGCCAGCCACCCCCCCGCCCACGGGCACCAGCTCTTCCAGCAAGGAGGAAAGCAGGGCCAGGTAGGGCTGTTGGCCCTGGCCCCCCGCCGACTGGCCGCCGTGGCCGTGCAGGAGCGGGAGATGCAGCGCGTCTGACACCGCCTGCTTGTGATGGAGATTTGAAGGATGTCAAGTAAGCTGCTGTGTGAGCTGGGCACCTTTGATGAAAACATAGGGCAGGTGGCGGTGCGGCCTGGGCTTACAGGGGCCTCCCTTCCTTGCAACGCCCTATCCCTCCGGCCCTTCAGAAGAGGAGGGGGCCACCTGGCTATCACTCACCCTCCGCATGGAGCCTGGCAGGAGGCGGTCATGGGGCGCGCCCGAGGCCTGGCCGCCACCAGGCTGGCCAGGCGCGGAGTCCGGCCAGGCGGCCGCCTCCTCGCCGCCGCGGAACGCGTAGAATGCAAACCAGGCAAAAAAGTACTGCGCCACGCCCATGTGGATGGAGGGCCGGCCCGCCGCGTCGGCGACCAGCGTGCCGCCTCCGTACTGCGGCCAGCGCGCCAGCTCAGCGCGACCCGCCCCGCTGCACAGCAGCAGCTGGGTGTGGGTGGGCAGGCGCTCGCGTGGAAAAAGAAAGCGTGTGGCGCCATCCGCATCCGCGTCCCGCATGGCGCCGAACAGCGGGCCGCCGGGGTGGAGAAGCGCCAGCAGGGCATCCACGTCCTGGGCCTTGCCCTCCTGTGTGGTATAGCGGGAAGGACACCAAAGGGTGCATAGTAAGTGATGAGCATGCGCTGGGTGGTGTAGATGGGTCTGGGCGCACGCAGAAGGATCGGTGTCCCCGCAAGCACATCCACCCCTCGCTCCCACCTTGGTGAGGGAGCTGAGCCAGCTGACACCGTCGTAGCCGAAGAGACGTTTCAGCAGGAAGGGAAAACATAGCTCGAAGAACTCTCTCGGGTTATCCCTGAACATGCATAGGGTCGAGGGGCGATGGTGGACCCCGAAGCCAGCGAAGTGTTGTTCAGCCAGGAGCCCCGCAGCAGTCTATCATCGGCGTGGCAGCGGCTATGATCAGGATGACTCGTGTGAGCAAATGGATTCTAACACGCATTCATACGCTTCTTCAATCCATCCAGATCGCTCATGCATGCCCACCGATTGGCCGCGATGCACTGTTCCACAGCCTTGCAGGCCTGAGCCACGTTCACACGGGGCCGCTCGAGGATGGCACGCAACCCCTGGGGGTTGGTGGGATCCCAATCCCGATCCATGATCGCTGAAGGGCTAGAGCACGGGGTTCTAGCACGGCCGCATCGACTGCATTCTGAATTGGGGTCGATCGTCTCCACGGGCGATTCGGCCGCAGGGCTTTCGCGCCCAGGTTCAAATGGCAGACTGCATGCGAAAATGTCGCAGCTCGGCAAACAGGTACATGCCAGGATGTGAGTTGTTTCCACATCAAAAGACCCAAAAAGGAGAATCCGAGCGTCAAAAATCCAATTGCCGGTTGATTTTGGGACAGCATGTCGCTGCGCCTGGTGTCGTCAGCCCGGCTGGATGCCAGCATCTCGGCGCATGCGGTGTCGGGCGACGGCAAGCTCCTGGCCGTGGCGCGGGAAAATGAGATCTCCATCCTCGACCGTGCCAGCCCCTCCCAGAACTGGACGCCTGTCGCCCGGGTGGGGCCATGCCAGCACTCCCAGCGCGTCTCCGGCCTGGCCTGGTCCGGGTCGCAGCTGGCCTCCTGCTCCCACGACTCCGGGGCGGTGGTCTGGACCCGCACCCCGCAGGGCGCCTGGTCCCCGAACCTGGTGGTCACCCGCCTGGCGCGAGCCGCGCTCTGCGTGCGCTGGGCGCCCGGCGGCGCGGCCTTGGCACTGGGAGCGGTGGACGGGGCCGTGGTCGTCTGCCACAGGGACGAGGAGAGGTCGCTCTGGGCCCCCCGCATGCTCCAGCGAGGGGACCCGCAGAGCGCGGCAGCGGTCCAGGACCTGGCCTGGCACCCGGCGGGGAGCTGCCTGGCCAGCGTCGCGGCCGACGGCAGCCTGCGCATCCATGCCACGCCATGCAGAGGTGAGGCCCCGGCCTGGAGTGCCATGGTGGGCAGCTCCTGTGCTCGGAAGGCGGTGCGACTGTCCATTCTTGGCACGTTATCGCAAACCGTTGACAGCACGTGGGAGTTTGAGTTTGCTCAATGCAACTGCAGTTGCCTTGCCCGAGATGGAAACTGGCACCAGCGCTGCCACTCGCGCTCAACACCACCTGGCAGGCGCGGGCGCACCCACCCCTCCAAGCACCACCTTGGGCGCGTTTGGCACGCTGCTCTACACAGCTACCCCCTCCCCCGGCGCCTGGGCCATGAGCGTGGCCTGGGACCCGAGCGGAAGCTGCATGGCGGTGGCTTCCTCCTGTGGTGGCGGCGCCCCGCCGCGCCTGACCCTCATCGCAGGGCTGCTGACGGGAGGTGGGGCGTGCACTGCCGAGGCGCTGAGGGAGGCGGGCACACGCGCCCAGACCCTGGACCTCCGGGGCCCCTGCCTGGGTCTGACCAGCCTGCTCTTCCTGACCGAGGATGTGCTGGTGGGAGCAGGGTTCCACGGCAGGCCCCTGGTCTTCAGGCGTGGCGCGGATGGCCCTTGGGCCCAGGACTGTGACCCGGGCCCGCAGGAGGACGCCGGGGGCGCACAGCAGCCGGCAGGCTCCCCTACGCCGGCCAGGCCTGCCACCCTGGCGCAGCGCATCCGCATGTTCGAGGTGGATGAGAATCGCAGCCTGAACGTGCAGGGGCGCAGGGTCGGCGCGGGCGGTGGCAAGGCGGCGGGCGTGGGGCCCGGGCGGCCCTCCGGCCCCGCCCGAGGGCCCGAACATGCTAGCCACATCGGTAGCCTTGCGGGCCTGGCGCAAGGGGCGTTCACCTCCGCCGGCGCCGACGGCCAGCTGCTGCTGTGGCAGGTGACGGGCGTGCGGTGAAGCTGACCGGTCTTGGATGCATTGCTGGGGCATGCTTTGTGGGCTGTAGATCTTGAGCCCAAGCCTGCCTTGAATAATTGCGTGGGTGACTGGTCGGCCAGCTGTTACAAGGCAGAGCAATGTAAGAGCAGGAAAATTCAGCACCGCGGCACCGCATCAGCCCTCCAGCTTGATCCTCTTGATGTCGGGCGGGGGCGAGTCGGTGCTCGTCGGCTTCTCGCGCTTGGTGCCGCTCCCCTGCCCCTCCTCCTTCGCTCGCAGCTGCCCCTCGTCGCCGTCCTCCTTCTTTGCCGCGGCGCCTGGCGCCGCCGTTGCCGGGAGGGCCTCTGCGGGACCGTCCAGGCCGTCCTCGCCCAGGGCACTGAAGAGCACGATGGCTCCCGGAGACAGGCCATACCTGGCATTGTTTGGGGTGGCAGGCATGGCTCAGAGGAAGTTTGTGGGCCGCAACAAGCTGCGTGCGACCAGGAGCGCAGCCAGGCCACGAAGAGGCGGGCCGTCCCCTGGCCCCACCATCAGGCCTCCTCTCATCCTGGCTCCCCCTGGGCTTGTCCCACCGACCCAGAATCATCGTACATCACGCACCTGAGCGCCTGGTCGCCCGTGAGCCGTACTGCCCCCTCGTACCGCCACTCCTGGTGCTCCTCGTCCCACACCTGCTCGAAGGCCTCGCCCGACAGCGCACACGCCGGCTGATCCTCGTCCACGGGCACGCTGTGCCGCTGCTGTGCCGCGGCCGACGCCACCCTGGCGTCGGGCTGCCGGTCGCCTCGCTGCGGCGGCTGGCCCTCCCCGGCCGCCGCCCCCTGCCCCGCCCCGGCGGCGCTGGCCAACCAGACGTCCAGGTCCACATACCAGAGGCGGGAGGCACGGAGGGCGCCGCCGCCGCGCCGCGCGCGGCGCAGGAACTGCACGTCCAGGAACGCAGACTTGGTCTCGGCCGTGCGGGCGAGCAGGCGATGCACGGCGTGCGAAGCGTCGCCCTGCGGTGTGGGCCGGGGGTGGGAGGAAGGGAGACGCGTGTTCGGCGGGGCGAGGGTTGTGTCACAGGTTTGATTGTTTGCAAGCAGATGTGGCCCCGGGCAGAGGCAAGCAGGCTGGCTGGTGGATCTCGAGCTGCCTGTTGGCTGGCGTGTGATGAAGTGTGGCACCTCACAAACCTCCTGCCAAGATTTCAACCAGCCAGTCCCTTGCCACTGTGCCCCCACCCTCTGGACCGACCCCCTGCCCTGGTGTTTCTGCTGCACCCACCCAACACATCCCCCCAGCTCCCGGCCCAAGTGCGCGCCCTGTCAGTCACACCCCTGGCAGCCACGCCCTGTCCGTCTCCTGGTGATCTCCTTGGAATTCTTCCCGTGCCAGGGGCACTGCGCGTCTGCAGGGTGCCACGGGTCGCACACAAGCAGCACACAGATCCCCCCGCCTCCACTCCGTCAGGCAGCCACTAGAAGCACACGCTACCTTGATTATCTCCGAACTAAACTCCAGGGATGGCTCGCGGGCTCGGCCACGCCTGCAGCCTTTGCTCCGCCCAGCACCCCCGCTGCCAGCAGGGAGGAGAGGAGGTCCGGGAGGGGGACGGTGGGACCGCTGCCGGGCCGCGGCGTCGGGTGGCACATCCCCGGCGGCGGCGTCTTGTACCTCGGGACCAGGGGGGCGGGCGCGGCATAATGCTGGTGCTGCGCCGCAGGCGCAGGCTGGTGGCTGTACCGGGGCTGGGTGACGGGGGGGTACTGCGGTGCCGCAGCCGCCGGCAGCGGCGCGGCGTACTGGGCCGCGCCGTGTGCGCCCTGGTACTGCTGCGGAGCCGCCCAGGCCGGGTAGTGCGGCGCGGTCTGCGCGCCCTGCGGTCCGTGGTACTGCATATGGTCCTGGTACTGCATTTCTGCCTGCGCCATCGCCAGCACGTGGTCGGGGAACACCCCCCGCCAGGTTCCCAGCAGCTTCTGCAGCGCGGGGCGCGCCGTCTCGCCCCCCCGCCAGGCCACGGCGAACACCTGGGGGCGCGGTGGGTGTGAGGTCATGGTGGGGTGAGGTAACGTGGTTGGGGATAATTGCGGAGCTATGGGATCCTTGAGCTAAAGAACAGGTCTTGACAGACAGCATGGTGCGAGCCAAACATCTGTTCTTCCAGGCTTCCACCCCTTGACTGCTTCTGCTCTCCTCTTGCAGCACCAAACCACTCCACCCAGATACCACACACCTCTGGGAGGGCTGCGCTGAAGTACGTCTTGTAGGGCTCACCCACAAGCTTGGAGATGGAATCCAAGAGGTACAGGGCAGGCAGCTTGAGGGGTTGGTCGGCCTGTGATGCAGGGGGTTGGGTCATGATGATCGGTGCACAGCTGATGAGTGAATGGTGCACATGACACATCACCATCGCAAGCACTGCACCGTCGCTTGTGTCTCCCCCTGGACGCCGCTCACATGGAGCACCCTGTTGATGATGACTTGCGCCAAGCCTGGCACAGCCTGGGGCTGGTTGTGCATCGCCTCTCGCGCGATCTCCGTGAGAGCCACGATGTTACGTTTCTCCGGGGTGGTGAGGTCGTCCACGAACCCCGCAAACTCCGTGACGAAGCCTTGCGTCGGGTCCATCCCGAGGTCAAGAGGACAACCCACCCCGCGACCTGCACGCGCTGCGGACCACAACTGCACTGCACGACGAAAACCAATCAGCAAGGATGAGCACAGCCGGTCAAGGGTCAGCGCAGGGTCTGGCCACCCCTGGGAAGCTCTCGGTCGGGTCTGATGCTTTGGCTCTTGTCAACCGTCTTACAGGGGTGGTGCAGCGCACGGCAAGCTATGACGTCGTATCGATTATATTTGCGTATACTATGAGACGCTGGGCCGCGTTCATGGTAGGATGCTACCCGTATCCTGCTGGAACGGGTAGCAGCAGGCACAGCATCCAGCTGTGGGTTGAGGGCGCGATACAGGACGACTTTCGTTTGTGTGAGCGATAACCACCGCTCTCTCATAGTTTGCCCCTTATACTGTGTCTTGCAAATCCTTACACTCGCCGTTCAATATGTAGGCCAAGTTATTCCGCTTGTGGCTCCAGGATGACGGAGCACGACATGGCAGAGCGGGAATGGACAAGTCCGGAGCAGACTGGTCCCCCTCCCCTCCCCCCTGACCTCGAACGCCGCGTGTTCTGGCGCGTCATCCCCCTGCTCTTTGCCATCGCATACACCTCTCAGCTCGACAGGACCAACCTCGCCTTCGCGGCCCTGCAGCTGGATGCAGACCTGGGCTTCTCGCGGACTGTGCACGGCCTTGGATCAGGCACGTGCCTGGAGATCAAGATCTGAATCCCACGGCTTCAGCAGCCCTCGCCTGCTAAGTGCACAGTCGTGCACTAATCTGGCATGTGCCTGGCTCCCGATGGCCCTCTGCTGGGCCCAAATTGCCTTGGCCTTGATCCTCATCTTTCCTGGCTCTCCTCCCACAATCTGACGGCCCTCTGCCTAGCCCGCCCTGCCTCGAAGCATTCTCCACAGCCCGCACCTTACACCCCCCCCCTCTCAGGCCTCTTCTTCATCGGCTACCTGGCGCAGCTGCCGGCCAACGTGGCCTGCCTGACCTTTGGCGTGCGTCGCTGGCTGTCCTGCATCCTGCTGGTCTGGGCCGTCGTGGCGGGGCTGGGCGCCGCCATCCGCACCCGCGCCCACTTCCTCGTGCTGCGCTTCCTCCTGGGCCTGGCCGAGGCGGGCACCTTCCCCGCCATCTACTTCCAGCTGGCCCGGTTCTACGACGCAGACGGGCTGGGCCTGGCCTACACCTGGTGGGTGGACATGAGGGGGGGGTTGAGGGGGCCGCCGGCCTTTAGAATGGCGTTGCAATGCTGCTCGGGCGGCCGAGCCTGAGAATAGGATTTTGGACCTTGGCCACAGTCTGCCGTGCCTGCACCGCATCAGGCCCGGCCCACCTCACATTTGTTTGCGGCCGGCCTCAAACCATACCGTGCCTCTCCCCCCTCCTCCCGGCAGGGTGGCGACGGCTACCGCGGTGGCGGGCCTGACCGGCGCCCCGCTGGCGGCCGGCCTGCTGGCCCTGGACGGCCGCGGCGGGCTGCGCGGCTGGCAGTGGCTCTTCCTGTTGGAAGCGGTCCCCGCCTGCCTCCTCTCAGTCGCGGTGGCCCTGGCCCTGCCCTCCCCCGCCGACGCTGGCTGGCTGTCGGCAGGGGAGCGGTCCGCGCTCCGAACGCGGGTGCGCTGGGCACAGGCAGGGCAGGGCGCACTGGAGCTGGTGCCACGCGAGGCTGCCGTCGCCGGGGCGGGGGCACACGACGCCGAGGCCCCGGCGTCCGAGGACCGCGCCGACGAACTGCCCCTGCTGGCGTCGGATGGGGGACCCCGGCGTGGTTCTGCGCCGGTCAAGACTCAGGGCAATGAGGTGGGCGGCGTTGGCGACGAAAACGGCAGTCGGGCGGGCACGGCGGCCGCGCTGCGCGCCGCACTGCGCGACGTGAGGCTGTGGTGGCTGGGGGGCATCCTGCTCCTGGTGGACGCCGCCATGAACGCGGTCAACTTCTGGCTGCCCCAGATCATCCGCGCCTCGCTCAGGGCCGGCATAGTGAATGGGGACGAGGGAGGCGAGGCGGGCGCCGAAGCGACCTCCCGGCAGCAGCGGCTCGACGTCAAGGCATCGCTCCTGGCGGGGCTGCCCTTCGCGGTGGCTGGCGTGGGCATGGTGCTGAATGCGCAGCATGCACAGCGGCGCCACGAGCGGCGGCTGCACACCGCCGTCCCCCTCGTCGCGGCGGCGGGCGCCCTGGGGTGAGTGTGGGATGCGGGGTTTTGGGGGGGCGGGGTGAACGGAAAGTAGGTGTGTTCATGCTTGCGTGAGGGGTTGTGGGTGGAGGTGGGGAACAACTGGCAATGGGCAATCGCGGAACCGCCTGCTGAAGAGTGAGCTGCCTTGCCACGGCAGGGGGCATGGTGCAGGAACAGCTGCGTGGCTAGATTGTGTGGCGACCTTGGTCTGGTGCCAGGGATCCATTGCCACCGCACGCCCAAGTTCTGTCAAGAGTCTCATTGATCGCAAAACCCAGCAATGTTCCCCCCCCTCTGCCTGTTTCCTGCCCTTCTCCCCCCCGAAAAACCCTCCTTTCCCACCTCGACAGGCTACTCCCGCTGACAGCCCTCCTGCTGGGCACGGCTGGCACCGTGGCCGCCCTCACGGCCGGGGCCGCCGGCATCTGGGCGGTCCATGGCCCCTTCTACTCCTGGCCGTCTGCCTTCCTGGACGCGCAGACCGCGTCCCTGGGCTTTGCGCTGGTCAAATCGCTGGGCGCTCTGGGCGGCTTCTGCGGGCCGCTGGTCGTGGGCGTCCTGGCGGATGCCGAGGGCGGCGATTTCGCGGGCGGTGCCTTCTTCCTGGCCGCCGTCGCGCTGCTTGGAGCGGGCATGACTCTGGGTGAGAGAGGCTGCCGGGACTGTCCCTGACTTGGAGTGCATGCGCTAAATGAAAGAGTTGATGTGGTTTGGTCTGTTTCCAAGCATGATAAACAGCATGCCCGGGAAGCACGATGCATGGTAGGGTCTCATGCAACCCTTCGCTCCTTCCTAGGAAGCCCCCTCACACCCATGCTTGCCCCTCCACAGCATTCCGAGGGTCTCAGAGCGAGGCAGAGCCATTGTTGCGATTGCCATCCTGGCTGCGTTGGCGTCAAAGTAATACTGTGGAGCACATATCCTCAGTACCCTTCTGATAATCACACCCGTGAATGGATTCTCCTGAATTTTCGTTACCGACCATGCTCTGCTTGTTTCCCAAACCCTTCTGTCACCCGCCCGAATTTTCCTGCCAGGGCCGTGCTGCTTGACCTACCCTCTTGCACATCGCACCAGCCCATGTAACTGAACTGGTGTGCATCTGTCAGAGGCATGGTGGGGATTGCAAGTAATGGTACACAGACTTGCAGCCAGGCTGACTCAGCACAGCCGCCCGTACGGCCTGACCGGGGTCAAGCTGAGGCCGCGGGCGCTCGCTCCAGGCGACATGCCCTCAGGACCTCCTCAGCCTGCTGCTGATCGGGCACCGACCGGAAATCGGGCTGGATGCCCTCCCGGTCGATGTCTACTCCGGCAGGTGTAAAGTACTTGCCCACCGTGAGCACCAGGCCTGTGTGTGGTAGTTGGCAGGTGGTGCACATTGAGGTACCAGCGGGAACAGGCCAGCCGACTTTCTGAAAAGAGAGCGCCAACGATAACGCGGTGCACCACTGATCTGCACCCCTGAGCGACCATCACCTCCCGGCCATCCTCCCTCATCACAGCAGTGAACACACTCGGTTGATCTTCAAGCACACCGCCTGTCGGCGCCCCTCTGGGATCGCACCTGAGCCGTCGGAGAGTTCATACACCGACTGGATGAGGCCCTTGCCGAAGGTCTGCCGCCCTGCGACGACCGCCCGGCAGTTACCCCTCAGCGCGCCGGCCGCCGCCTCGGCCGCCGAGGCCGTCTGCCCGTCAACCAGCAGCACCAGAGGAAGGGACGTGGCCGGGGGCGAGCGGGCAATGTACGGCGGTCGCGCCCCTGCGCCGCGCCCCTGTGACCTCAGCACGACATCGCCCTCTGCACGGGCGTGAATTGGACGGCGGACAGGTCTTGTTGCGGGGAACAGGTGACCGGTGAGCGGCCGATCACGATCAGCACTGGCTCATGCAGGCGCGAGACGCTGCAGCCTCCCCATTGTGAGGGCAGTAGCCGCTTCTCGGCCATCAAACGCACCGGCGAGGAAGACGCCCCTGTAACCTCAGCACGACATCGCCCTCTGCACGGGCGTGAATTGGACGGCGGACAGGTCTTGTTGCGGGGAACAGGTGACCGGTGAGCGGCCGATCACGATCAGCACTGGCTCATGCAGACGCGCGACGCTGCAGCCTCCCCATTGTGAGGGCAGTAGCCGCTTCTCGGCCATCAAACGCACCGGCGAGGAAGAGGCTGGCGACCTCCACGCCCTCCGTAACGAGGCCGCCCCTGTTGGAGCGCAGGTCCAGGATCACGCGCCCCGTGCCCCCCGCCTCGGCCCGAGCCAGGGCACCGGCGACGTCCGCGGCTGCGCGGGCGTCGAAGCGGCGCAGCTTGACGACTGCATCGCCGCTGGGCGCCCGG
Organism: Auxenochlorella protothecoides; assembly: GCF_000733215.1. Taxonomy (NCBI): domain Eukaryota; kingdom Viridiplantae; phylum Chlorophyta; class Trebouxiophyceae; order Chlorellales; family Chlorellaceae; genus Auxenochlorella; species Auxenochlorella protothecoides. Next base: position 192,784 of record NW_011934265.1, read on the forward strand.
GGCAGCTCCAGGCTGACCGGGGATGAGGAGGGGCCGGCCCTCTTGCCGGGGAGGGAGACATCGTATACAGACCCGTCCAGCCTCCGTGCCTGTGCTGGGCAGCGCAGCAGGGCAGAGGGAGGCTTGCCGAGGGTGCGGAACAAGTTGATAGCACATCGATGTAGGGTGGACACGCAATGGGCCCCTTGCAAGGCCGGGCCAGCTGCAAGCAGGCCTGCTCCCTGGGGTCCCCCTTGTCTTCCTCATGCATCAACCGACAGGTATTCACCTACCTTGAGAGCGAGGTCGGCGCCGTCGGCGCTGCCCCCCTGCAGCAGCGATGCCACTTTGAAGGGCGGGGAGGCGCAGACGCTGTGGCCAGCCACCTCCAGGAGCTCGTCACCCTGGGGGGTGAGGGGGGATGTGTGGCATGGGTGCATTGCCAAGCACCCTTGGGGTGTAGCCTCTCCGCGTCATGGGGCAGAGCCAGAGCGAGCAGTCCGTGAGACAGTTCTCCGGAATCACCGCCCCCACAAGGTCCGCCTCCCGCAAACCCACTGCCAAACAGATCCAGTAGGGCCATGCACCGTGCAGGCGCCTCCTTCGCTCACCAGGCGCACCCCGGCCTGCTCGGCGAGGGAGCCCTGGATGACGCCCAGCACCCACACCCCCGCGCTCGGCCGCCGGCCGTCCTCCAGCCTGGCAGCGTTGGTCCGCTCCAGGTACTCCTCGCCGGTCACCAGGTTCAGCCCCACGCCGCTCACATCGTACTTGAGCATGCCGGCAAAGGCTGAGCGCGAAATGAGGCGGCTGTAGGGGTCGTGCAGCTGCGCCAGGGCTGCCCTCACCACGCTGGGGTCAGGAGGAAAGAGCGGAAGGGGGCCATGGGGTGGAGGAGTAGGGGCAGCATCTGGCCAGCTTCCCTCACCAGGCCACGATGGGTTGTGTTATGCTCGGGTGCCATTACACCCTGGAGACAACGGCCAGCAGACACTCTAATGAGCGCCAAGCACGAGCCTCACAGCGACGCAGCGCACTGCACCAGGCACTGCCCAGTCAACCTGTGTGCCTCCTCGAGGTCAGCGATGCCGGCGTGCGCCGCCCGCTGCGCCTGCCAGTCCTCCCTGCGGAAACCGCGGCTGCGAACGTCCTCGAAGTTGGTCCCCACCACCTCCCAGACCTCGTCCAGGAAGGTCTGTGCTGCCTGCTAGGATGAGAGAGCGGGAGAAGTTGTCTGAGATGTGGGTTGATGAAGGCATCTGTCTATACGCAAGCTTGCAAGGACCTTAAGTGGATGTGCTGGACCTCCGTTTCAGGCCACTCACAGGAAAGTGTTGCCATTGTCAGACCACTAAAGACATGCTTGAACCCAGAACAGAGGACACCCACAGCATCAAATCTCCCTGAATTATCGAATGCAAGCCAGCAAGCCGCACCTGAGCCTCCCGGGCATTCTTGGTGACCAGGGAGGCCCTGAAGCGGGAGGTCACCCCCCCCACCGCCGCCTCAAGGCCCTGAGCAGATTCCACCAGCCGGTCCTCGAGCAGCGAGCTCCAGTTCGCGGCATGGCACACGCGCACTCCCCCCAGGCTCAGCGTCGAGGTGATGAAGAGGGCCGCAACACCTCGAAGTGGGCCTGCCCACCAAGGGGCCACACCCCTCCCAGCATCCTGAGAGAGCGAATCAGGCCCTGCATATGTTCGCTCCGGGCTCCTACGCAAGCCCTGAAGTGCTTTCTTCCCTATATCCACCGACCATGCCGACAGTCGCGGCTGGGAGGTGGGTAGGCCATGTCGTGGTGGTCCTGTCACAGGTCGACCGTGCGGGGCCATGCGCACCGTTTACGGGCCCTGAGCATGCTAGGTGTGAGAAGATGGGAGGTTCTCCACCATATATACGGGTGCAGGGATTGGCTCGACCCCTTACTGCGTCGATCGTTTCTGAGGTCGAGCCTTATCCCGGGCCGTTCGATCTCGCCGCCACCATGGTGAGTGGGAACAGGAGCACCCTCCCCCTCATTCTTGCGCCAGCATCCTGAGCATGGCAACGTCCCGTGCTCCAGCCTGGTCCCCCTGTGCAATTTCGGTCAAAAGTCTTATTACTCTGGTCACATCCAATCAGAAGGAACAGCAGCAGTGCCAGTCTGTGCTGGCTGTCGAGTCCGACCAGCAATCGAGTCGCAGGGAGAGGTATAGTACAGTGAACTTGGGCCATGGATGCCAAAATATCAGTATCGGTCGAGAAATGCAGCAGGCGGGCATCGACGTATGGAGTGATGGGGGAAGTGGGTGGGGCGGAACTTGCACAGATGCTGGAGAGGCAGGGTCGGTCGCAGCCGCGGCTGGCTGGGTGGGCAGATGGGGGGCTCGGTCAGAGGGTCAGGGACCGTCTGAAGGCCCCCCGCCCGACACCGTGCGCCGGGCGCTATTCCACAGTACATGGAGGAAAGCAATGCTGAAAGAATAGTCTGGGTACGGTCCACCCCCTCACCCGCTGACGCCGCACCGACCCCAGGCGGGCAGGGGCCGGGGCAGCGGCGTGTGCAGCTGGGTCGGGGGCGGCAGCGCCTGGCCCCCCCGGCTCTGGCCACTGGACGTGATCTCCTGGGAGTGCATGCTGTGCGACAGCTGCTGGCAGGCCGCCGCAATGGCGGACAGGCCGGAGGAGTGCCGCGCGTCGTCCCAGGACCTCGCGCCCAGACCGGTGGGCGCGGCGGAGTCGAGCGGCGCGGTCTCCGCCTGCTCGGGCCGGACCTTGCCGCGGGCGGCGTCCGCGCCCAGCTCACGCAGCATCCTGCGCCCCTGGCTCCAGGGGCCCTGGGTCGAGGGCTTGGCGGGGAGGGGCGAGACCCGGTCGGCGCTGTCGCCACGGCCGGAGCGGTAGCGCCGGGGCACCTCGCCCCGGCCATCCAGCACCACGACGTCGTCGCTGCTCGACCCTGGGTGGGAGTCTGCGTCCTCGCTCCCCGCCGCCACCTCCTGCCCGAGGGCCATGCCGGGCAGGGGGCGCTGGGCCTTGGAGAAGGCCGACACGGGGACGGCGCCGCTGTTGTGGCCACGCAGGCCCGGTGCGGAAGCCTGGGGGGAGAGGAGCGCGAGAGTCGGTTGGGGGATGGCATCTCTTGGGATCTTCAGGATTCCTACATGAGACATTGCGCGGTCACTGGCAACTGCTTTCATGCCCATGCACAGCATCGATGACTGAAGAGAACCAAAGTGGCTGCATGCGAGAGGCCAGACACCACAGAGTTCGAAGGACTCTCGAGCCAGCATCTGGCCCAGCCAACACTCAGGACTCACCTCCACCAGTCCTCCAATCGAGGCAGCCAGCAGTCTGTAGAGATCCTGCTCCCAAGCAGCCCCACTGCAGGGAATTGCAAGGGTACGGGGAGGATGGGGCACTGAAACCTCATGCCTCGCCTGCCTGCCTGCACGATGTGCATGTCTGCCACCCAGCACCCACCTCCTGTGCGGCAGCTGGTGTCCAGGGATTCCAGGCACCACAGGCAGCGCATCCCGCACCCGGCCCTGCTCATCATCCAGGCTGGCTTGCAGGGCGGCTGTGCGGCCCAGCAGGCGGATGGTGGAGGGTGCCAGGCCACAGAAGGGGTAGTTCTGGCAAGGGTTTGCCTGTTGGATGAAGAAGAGGGAGCATGCCTGGGTAAGAGAAGCTACACACCGGAGGGCAATGCAATACTGGGACCGCACACGGCTGTTGCACTGGTGGCGGCCTCGTTCCCACAGGACAGTGACATGCAGAGGATACCCTCTGCTCACCTCCAGCTGGGCCTCCACCCCGGGGGCCGCTCTGGCCAGCACCGAGAGGATGGCCTCCGTGGCAGCTGCAGAGGCGGCCGCCACCACTGTTGACAGCGTCATCTGGGGTGGCGCAGCGCTCTGGGCGGACTTTCTGGCCTCGCTGTTTGTGAGCGCCAGCAACACGGAGTGCGCCCCATCGCCAGCGTGGTCCTCGACATCCTGCATCGAGGAGTCACTGCCCCGACGCCTGGTCTTGGCGGGAGGGACCTTGAAGTCCTCGGGCAGCCAATCTGCACAGATTGCGATGGTGGGGATTCAGCTTCCAGTTCGATCCATGACCGAACACTGCCCATCACCAGAACGCTTTCTGCAGGCATGTGCACAACGATGCCCCAGGCACATGGAGGCCCCGCCCCGAGCCGGACCCTTCCCACACCTTGGCTGCAGGAGGACGACAGGGAGTCCCCTCCCCTTTTTGCCACCTTAGCAAAGAACTTTTGTGCATGGGATCGGATCTGGATTGCAGACTTGGTGCCCACATGCCCTGCATGAAGGGTGAATAAGGAACGGGCCATCATCAGGCTGGCGCTCCCAATAGGACACCAGTGTACAGAAGTGGAGCCTTAGATAGCCCTCAAGGAGTCATTTTTGCTGATACATGGATTGTATGACCTCCATGCATACCCTCCCCCCCAGCCCTGAGCCTCACCCTGTATCTTCTGCCACTGCCGGCCGTAGAGGCGCACACCGTCCACGAAGCGATCATGCTCCTCATCCGTCCACCTCTCGCGTGGCCTGGTGATGGTGTACGCCTTCCGTGCCTGTAGGTAGAGGGCGGGGCTGGGGATCGACTCCAGGGTCCGGGACCCTCCGAGATTCGTCGGTCCTCACCCCCGGCCGGGCAGCGCGAGGCAGCCCGCCGTACCTTGATGGGGTAGCTCCCCGGAAGGCTAGGCTCGCTTGTCATCGTGAGCAAGGGACGGTTGGTGGAATGTGGCGAGGTACAGTTTTGTTCCGAGGCCATGGACATGCCGGGTGACCCCGCGAATACTCGGGTTCCTCGGCGGGATGCGACCGACTCGAGCGACCTCTGGGAAGTGGGACCCGCTAAGGACCCTAAACAGCTCTGTGCTACCGGTTTCCGGGTACTGAAGTGCCCAACTCGTCTCGCAGAGTGTTGATACTGACCCTTTGTCGGAGTCCGGGTGGCCACAGCTTTAGATTGACTGAGCGACATGGGCCGTGCAGATATCCCGGGGTCGAATCCCTCGCGCACTCCCAGCCAAGTGTTGCCCCCTCCCTCGTGGGTGGCAGCCCCTCCGCCAGGCATGTCGCGCCGTGGCGCAGTGCGCCCCTTTATGGCCACCATTCACCTCCGATCCCCGACCCAACGACAGGAAGGCGCTTTGAGAGAGTTTGTCACGGTACTTGGTGGCGGACAGGCTTTGCAGCAGCGCAGGCTGGGAAGCCTGGAGCTTCACAGTCCAAGAATGGGCAGGAAGCTGCTGGCTCAAACAGGCACCGCCCCCTCACCTGCGGCAGGTGCCCCCACGGCCAGCGCGCGAGGGGTGCCGCCATGGCGTTTGACGCCCTCTGGCTGTTCCAGGTTGGGGGGGGCCCTGGCCTCCAGGTCCTGCAGCGCCTGCCCTATCCTCGCAGTGAGCTCCCGCCACACCTGCATCATCACCGGTGAGATACCTAAATTCCTATCTCTTGCCATGCCACTGTGAGTCAGGTGTATTGCGCGTTCGTAGCGCGGCAATGGCCAGCATACTCTGGGCGGCAGTCCCCGCAGCTGCTGCTCATGCCCGCTGACTCGGTGATGCCTTCGGTCCCACGACCACACCTCCAAAGGAATTCCTCTGCCAAACTCAACAGCACAGGGCCAGGGCCGCCCCACCCCAGGCCCCCACCTGCTTCTGGTCATGGCCAGGGCGGTTGCAGCGGCATGAGATGTCCTCCAGCTCGACAGGCTGCCCCACGAGGATGTGCACCCACCGCCCTACAGATGGGACGACGGCCCGATATGGCATCACCTCCCCCATCCCGGTGTGGTAGAAGGGCAGGACAGTGGGCTGCCTGCGTCGCGGGGCGTTGCGGAGGTGAGGTTGTGATGCGAGCAGTGGGGCGCCGTGCTTCGTTCGTGCTTTCTCATCAGCTAGTTATGAGGGTCGCCATGTTCTCGTAACCCTCGCTAGGCCCCTCCGCACGCTCACGGCACCCCGTACCCCCCACCAGCGCTCTCTGCAATAGGTCACTCCCAGTCCAATCCATCACCGCCCGACAGACCACACCCCGCGCCCACCGACCTGCCGCCGCTATGCCGCATGGCGTCGCAGATGACCTTGCCCACCCCCCAGCGCAGCGTGCCCAGCGTGCCGGTGTAGTTCACCCGGCTCTCGGGGAAGAGGTGCAGCCAGTCGCCCCGGCCCACCGCCCGGCCCATGCTCCGCAGGCTGAGCTGGTCCAGGCCCACGCCGCGCTCGATGGGCAGCGTCTTCCCGGATTGGAAGAACTGGCTGCGGGGTGGGATTGGGGGAATGGGTGTGGTGTGGTGCGTTTATGTGTGTGCAGGTGAGGTGTGGGGGCCATTCCCGCGTTGTCCAGTGGCGCCAGCTGGGTCTGCACCCCGACCGAGGCGACTCACCCCAGCAGTGCATTCTTGTAGCAGAGTTCCTTGGCGCAGAGGGTCCAGCGCATGCCGCCGTGTTGATGCTCGGTGAAGAAGTAGCTCAGGGGCAGGATGGCGGAGAACAGGGCGGGGTCGTCGAGTGTGCTGAATGGCATTGGCAGGGATTCAGTAGGGGGCAGCATGAGGGGGGAGGCAGCAAGGGTTGGGGGGTACCTGCTGCTCAGCGTGCACTGCACACGCAGTTGGAAACAGAGGGTTGCCATGGGAGGTCAGTCAGCCGATGTGAACCCCACAGCCCAATTTGTCGGGCAGCATTCTCTGATGCCGTCAGCCTGCCACTCATGGTGTTCGACTGCAAAGGCGCATCGGCACGCATGGTTTCCCAGCTTGACAGGCTTCAGAGCCAAACAGAACCATGAAGCCAATGCGTGTGCCCCACTACCTGGTGTGATTGCTCACGGTGATCAGCCCTAGCCCTGGTGGGCGCTCCATGGTGTGCTGCAGGAAGTCGGCCCGTCCCTCAAAGGTGATGGTATTTCCCACGCTGAGGAGCATCTTGCAGCCCCATGCCACGACTCCTAGGGTCAGGCTGCGGCCCAGGCTGCCCCAGGGTGCACGCAGGAGCTGCTCCTCGCTCAGCCGCTCTTCCGGCTCGAGGAGGGAGTCCATCGGGGGAGGGGCCCCACGGTGATGCGACTGTTGCTATGTGCCTCGGCTTTCTTGGAATAAATCAATTCTGTATCGAGCGCCCAGGTCTCTATTATTGGCCGGGTTAGGGTGCACGAGCACTTCCTGGCACCCGAAGGTCGAGATCAAAGAGCTCTTCAACACCGCAATGCCGTATAATCGGTGAGTTCCTTCTAAGCCAAGTAGGATTTGAAGCTACCGTTCACTGTACCCAGTCTTTGTGTCGAGACTGTAAACGGTTCATGGCCACGTGCTGTGTTTGCGCCGTCTGCCCCGAGGGCAGACGATCCGATCAGGAGCTTGGGCAGGTAGGAAACAGCTGCTGACGAAAGTAATTCGACAAGGTAGGAGTACAGTGATACAGCATGTGTCCCTGGTCGCATCACAGGTCAGCAACTCAGACTCCAGCCCCCCACACACATGGGATAAAGGTGCGCCCTGCACTCCTGCAAATGTTGATTGAATATCTCAAGGTGATGTCAGAGCATATCATTGTCCCTCCTCATTCAATGCTGCTATGGAAAATTAGGTGCATGTCAGGTGGTTGGAAAATGACTCTTAGCAACCCCGACTCGAAGGGCGCCTGCTGGGTGCGTGCTGCGACACCCCCCAGTGTGATCGCTCGCATCCAACAGACGGGTGAAATTTGGGACAAACAACACAAGAGCAAATCGAAGTGGCAGCTTCAATGCTGCGTCTGGGGTTGGGTCTGCGTGCCACCCGCTGCGTCCCAGCCAGAGTAGCCAGTGTTAGAACCATGGTGAGGCGTGGAACCGGAAGCGCGACGCCGATGTCGGGCTGAGTACCATGCCAGTCATTCCACCCTCATAACGCACATCCTGATGCAGGCAAGCGCGGCGTCAGGGAACACCTACCATGTCCTTCAGTACAAGTTTGTTCCGGACATGGAGACCAAGCGGGCCCCCGTACGCCAGGCGCATCTCGACTACCTGAAGAACCTCGTGAGCGGATTGCAAATTGGGCAGTTGCTGGCTTGTTAGGGATAGTATACCGTGCGGCGTATCGAAGTGGCGCAGCAGATGGATGCTTGACCATCCCGGTCATCACCCTGCTGCAGGCTGATGAGAAGAAGCTGGCAATGGGGGGAGCGCTGGTGGAGCCTCTGGACTCCTCCCTCCTCATCTTCCGCAACATCAGCAAGGAGGTAGGCGGTGTGCATGTGCATGGGAGGTGATGCTGGACCTGTGTGACACAACCACCAGGATGAATGCATGTGGCTGCCCAGCCGCATGAGCATCATCCACCACTGGACAAACATGCACCGCTTCCTTGTCGCAGGAGGTGGAGAAGATCGCGGTGGAGGACCCTTATACCAAGGGTGACCTCGTTGCCGAATGGTGAGGGGTTTTGTGAGAAGGGTGTGGAGTGTTCTTGCTCTTGCCAATGGGTGGGACGGGCGGGGATGCGCTTCATGACCGCCTCGCTCGCAGGCGACAACATGGGCGCCCTGGTCACCACACCATTGACCTCCTCGCACACACACTTTGCAGGACTGTGCGGCGGTATATGCGCGTCGTGGGGGACGCAGAGTGATGCGCCCGTTGCGTGAATACTGGTGACGGCTGCCGCCCGATGGAAGCAGGGTGTCTGCTTGCCGCACCCTCAGTCCTCCCGCCGCAGCTGCTGAGCCGTTTGCCTCATGCCTGTCCGCATATCACTCCGACTCTGTCTCCATGTCCGTGCTGTCGACAGGCTGCCTGACTTCCGCGCGGTCAGCAGCGGTGTTCACCCAGCACCACGCAGGTCGTGACACAGCAACCCCTTTTTGCCACCTTTCCAGAGTCAGGTCCTTCACTCCCAGGCGGCGTCCAGGGCAGCCCGCCGCGCCTGCTCCGCCACGCGTGCCTCGCGCTTCGCGCGCCCCGCGTCCCGCAGTGCCTCCTCCTTCCCCTTGTCCCGCAGATTCATGGACAGCGCGGCGCCTATCAGTCGCCGAGCCACGGCTGCACTGGCCGCGGGCCGGGGTCGGGGCGGCGCGAGCTCCGCCGGCGGCAGGGCCCTGGCGCCGGCGGAGGCCTCCTCCCAGCCACGCAGCGTGCCCAGCGTGGGCCCTGACGACGCCGCCGCTGCCCGCTGCGCCGCCCTGGCGGCGGGCGGGTCGAAGAACACGAGCACGGCTGCCGTCTCGTCCACCCATCGAACGTAGGGCGGGACGGCGGGCTTCAGCCGCTCCGCCCACTCCTCCACGTCGCGCTGCCGGATGGCAGGCGACAGGCCGGTGAGCTCAAGGCAGTGCGCGCTTGAGAAAGGGGGAGTGCCGGCCGCTGCAGAGGGGCCGGCCGCCGTGGAGCGAGGATCAAGTGGCGGAGGTCCTGCACCACGGCCCCGCTCGTCTCGCGCCAGCAGGGCGGGTTCTGGTGCGCCCGAGGTGGTGGGCGGAGAGGGCTGCGCAGGCGGGGGGGGGGACGGGCGGCCTCCCAGTCGTCCTCCCAGTCACAGGCACCCTGGGGAGAGCCTGGCTGATCAATTTTAGGTTTTGAGACGGGATCCTGCACATCGGTGTGGGAGAGGGGATCACGCTGTGGTCCTTGCAGGGAGGAATTCAGAGCTAATGGCCCCCAATCTCACCCCACTATGCAATTAAAAGTATAGGTGCTTTCACAGCACCCCACGACCGAACACTCACATCTTTCAATGCTAGGTTGTTCAACTCGTTTATCACACTGTTTTCTTCGTCAAGTCCAGGGGCCGGTGGGGACCCCGCCGGGTTCGACATGGGCGTGTGCGAGAGCTCGGCCAGAAGCGCAGGTTGCTGGAGGTGAACTTTAAAAAGGGCAAAAGAAGTATTGACTGACACCACATTGTAGATTTCGTACATATTTATTCCCCACCCATCACCACCACCATCGCGCGCGCGCGCTGCCCCGGGAGTTGTGATTTGCATACCGACGACCGGTAAAGATTCAAAATTATTTACTCAGGGAATGCGAGCTTGCCTTCAGACCAGAAAGGTACAGTGCTTCTCCCGTAGACCCTACACAGCTACATCTTCCATCATATGGCATGGACTTGGCTCGTCAGATGCTGTAAAGAGCAGAAATCCTGGACTTTGCAGGCTTCAACCACCTCGGCCGTCCACACATTGATGTTTTTGTTGTTGGACTCACTGTGCAACTCGACCATCCACTTCCAGGCAGGATCTGCCGCCGCTGGAACCTCTGACTCCTGTATGCCGTCGCCACATGTCTGCTCCCACACCGAGAGCAATCTGCAGGAGTGACGGCAGTATTGCTCTGGCCTAAGGGGGAGAGTTCACATCGCCCAGACGGCACACTCATGCTGGATCCCAAGCACGCATGGTGTCAGCTGCCATGGTGCTGCAGAGGTGAAGAGC
>NW_011934266.1:0-20144 GCF_000733215.1 Auxenochlorella protothecoides
CCCCCCGCCGCCACCCCCGGCCGCCGTCTTCCCCCCCCACGCACCTTGACACACACCTGTGCACCGTCACATCACCCCTCAACCCTCTCCACCCCCTCAGGACCTGTTCGCGCACCGCTTCATGCCGCTGCTGGCGCGCGGGCAGGACATGGTGCAGGTCTACTGCCTGGCGGAGGCCTACCTGCTGCTGGGCGGCGTGGAGGCGCTGGGCCCGGCCCTGCAGCCGCTCATGGACCACGTGGCAGCCACCTTCGAGCGCGTGCTGGCCAGCCAGCCGGCTGTGGGCGCGGCGGCCGCGCAGGCGAGGAAGACGGGGCAGCATGCGGGCGGGGGCGGGGCGCACGCCGCGGCGCGCGCCCGCTTCGGCGGCCGCGCCGGCATGCTGCAGCCAGGTGGGGACGGGGGGTTGAGGGGATGGCCTGGGTGGGTGCAGCGTGCTGGACTCGAGACCGGCCCGGGCTGCTCAGCCAGGCGCGAGCTGGCAGGGGTGTGGCGACGAGGCGCCTTGGGAGCTGCTGTTGTTCTGGGTCGACCGTGGCATGCATGGGAGCCGGGGCAGGGAGGGGCCGGCATCAGACGCTCCCTTTGGGCTTTTCCCAGGGTGGCATCATGTCCATACGACAAGCCCCTCCCCTGGAAGGCCCCCTTTGCTGCATCCCTGCCCGGCAAACCTCCTCCCACACCCTCCCACCCAGACGAGATCCAGGAGGCGCTCAGCGCCGCCTCGCTGGCGCAGCTGGTGCTGCAGCAGGTGCCGCGCGGCGCCACGCCCCCGCCCAGCCTGCGCGCCCCGCTGGAGGCCGCGGCGGCGCTGGCCGGCGCGGACTTTGGCGGCACGGTCGCCCGCCTCCCCGCGCGCGCCCTGGGCGTGCTGGAAGCGGCCATGCAGGTCATCAGCGCCGCACTCTGGATCGACCCGCGCGGGACTTGGGCGCTGGTGATGGGCGCGGAGGCGGGGGAGGGCGGGGACAGCCCCAGGGCCACTCGGTGAGCTCCTGGGGGATTGGGGTGGGGAAGCGGACGGGTCGCCCTGGCTGATGGGAGGGGGGGCGACAGTCAGCGTGTGCACCAGTGTCGCACTCTTGGCTGATCCGGACGGCCTTTGGGGCTGCTGCATCTCCACTGGGGCAAGCAGCGAGGAGCCACGTGTCGTCCCACGAGGGCTGTGGTACCTGGATGACGCGGTAAAGCTCGCACATCTCGTGGTTGGGGCCCCCCTCTCCTGCACCTCTAGCGCCCCGCCTGCGTCCACGGCACCCCCCCCGGACGCAACAGGCCGCCTGACATCTCCCCTTCCACCCGTCCCTCCCGTCGCCACCGCCCAGAATGCTGGACCGGTGGGTCTCCATGTCCCTCACCGTGGATATGGCCGAGCTCTTCCTGCCGCCGCTGGCGGTCACGGCGCGCGCGCGGCGGCACGAGGCGGCCGTCGTGGCCGCCACCCTGCTCTGCGCGGACGCGGCGCCGCAGCTGCGCGATGCGGCCCGCGCCTCGCGCGTCATCGTCCTGGGTGGGTTGAGATGTGAAGGGTGACGATCAGGGGGAAAGGGGGGGGCGGGGCACGGAGGTGGCCATGCATAGCACCATGGGCTGGGGATCGATTGCCGCTCCGTCGCTGGCCGGGTGATGGAAGGGACTGCGGGGGCGTCACCTGTTTAACCACCCGCCCCTGCCTGCAGGTCTGAAGGCCGTCAAGGAGGCGCCCGCCTACCGCAAGGATGTCGAGAGCTTCAAGGAGAGCCTGGCCCGCGCAGAGGTGAGTGAGGGCTGGTGGGGAGGAAATTGTGCCGGGACCTCCTGCCCGGGCTCACCTTCGTTGTCCTGCTGCCAAAACATAGTAAGGGGGCCTTCTGGTCGGGCCCTGCCTTGCATGCCTTATTCCGGCGTCTGTCATGGCGAGCTGCTGGGGTGGCGCAGGCAGACAGGCAGGCAGGCTGGTCGGACCCCCGCTCTCTCCGATCCTGCCCGGTTTCCCCCTACTTACAGAACGAGGAGGACCAGCTAACCCTGCGGCGGCTGTCGGTGGCGACGTCCCATGCCATCGCCGAGGTGGACGTGGCCGAGACAGTGCGGGCAGCCGCGCAAAAGGTGCGCGGGGGGCGGCCTGGGTGACCAGTTGGCGCTCGGGAGCGTCGCGTGATGGTTTGTTGCATGCATTAAGCCGGACACGGTTCACCAAGAGGCATTGCTCAAGCATGCAGCCCAGCCGACCAATACCCCGTGACGGAGCTCGGAGCCATCTTTCTCCCCTCCTTCCCTCCCCACCATGCCCTGACAGGTGGCAGCATGGCATGGCGAGGAGGCGCTGCTGGCTGCCCTGCGGGCCGTGGACGGCGCCTACCCCGACCAGCTGCGGGCGGTGCTGCAGGGCGGCAAGGAGAGCGAGATGCTGGCCGCGCTGGAGGCCATGAACCTGCAGAAGCCCGACGACCCGCCCCCCTTGGACTAGACGAGTTCACCCTTTGCGCTGCCTGTGTACAGGGTGGCATGTTTCTCTTTTTCCGCGAGTGTGCCGCTCATCATGTGCTGAAACCCTGTGACATGAGGCGGGGGGGGGGGGGAGGGGGGCTGCAGGTGTGCAGGGAGGAGCAGTTGCCAGGGTGCTGATAGCAAGAAAAGTCCAGGGCTGCAGGGAGCCCTGCACGATTGCAGGTGGCGCAGGGAGGGGCAGGCTCCACTGGAGAGCGCGGGGGGCACCAGAGCCGAGCCCCACCCTTCAGTCTATGGTAACTGGGGCGTCCCCGTCCAGCAGGTGCATCAGGTGGACGTTGGTGACGGAGCGCAGCTTGGCCTGTTTTCGAGCCTTCTTCTTGCGGTCGGCCTTCTCTCGCCTCCGCACGGCCTTGCGTGGAGCGGGTTTGAGCCCTGCACACGGGGAGGAGGGGAGGTGAGCCTCCGCCCCACTGCATGCTGGAGCGCACCGCTGGCAGACCCTGCCGATCGCCACCTGGTTGCCCCCTCACCCACACCAGCATACCTGCTGCCTGCACGGCTGCTATGAGGTCGTCCTCTGCCTCTGGAACTTCGGTCTGTGTTGTGGACACAACAGGGCAAGGGCGCAGAGAGTGGAAGGAGATGTTATCAGCAGCCTCGATCAGCAGCATATCGATATGGTGGCTCAAACAAGCGGGAGCCCTTCCCAGTGATACTGGCAATGGCCACAACTAAACTTCCCCACCCCCTCCACCTGATGCCATAGGTCGACCAAGGCTGCATCTACCCGGAATCCCACCAGTCTCTGATCTATGGGGAAGAGGACCTCCCCATTGATCTCAGCCTCAAACGACTGAAAACCTATGATCTTGCCCTCAGCCTTTAACGCCTGGAAACAAGTAGAAAAGGGAGATAAAGAACAGGATCATACTTCTCCCAAACAAGTTCATAAAGAAAATGGCAATGGCATTTTCGACAGCATCCAAGGAATTACGAGGCTAAGCACACCTCCCCCTTCTGACGACCTGCACCCTCCGCGACCAACAGTGGGGTCATCTCTGGGCTGCCACCCACCTGGACGTCCTGATCTGCCTTGGGGTACGCTTCCAAAATGGTCTGGAGGAGGACAGGTTTGTCACACACCTGGATCTTTTGCAGCATGGCCGCCTTGTTCTTGACATTTATCTCAGGCTGGTAGAAGATGCGGCCCTCGACATCATCAAAGCCAACCTTCTCATTCCGCCGCAGTTCCCTCATCAGCGCTGCATCATCCTCTATTCGTCTGCAGGAGTGGGTAGGATCATGGTGTGGGGTAAAAGCTGGACTTCATCAACTTTAAAGGCAAACACACCTACCACCAGGCAGCTCTCACGTGTTCAATGCTGCGTTCACTTGTGCTATTGTACACAGGGCCGCCTCTTTCTGCAGGTAATCGACTACAGCCTGCAATGTGGACAGGGTTAGGGGTGTGAAATAGCCCGCCAGAGCTTGAAGTTATCACTACCTCAGATAATGCCAAAAGGGGGCCAATGACTGGGTTGTGGGCAGCTTGCCTTTTGGCGGAGCCCAAGGGGCCCCTGGGGTGCACCTCCGTACAAGTCCGCGGGAATGGAGGTACTGGCTTGCGCCGTGGACGTCGAGGGCGCAGAAGAATTTGATTCGGCTGGGTGTGTTCGGCTCTTGGCCTCAGACTCTCTTCGACGCGCTGGAGTGTGGACCGGTCGTAGTGGGGGTTCAGCGGTGTGCCGCCACAGGATGCGCAAACATCTTCGCCTACCCTCGCTCCATGCACCTATCAAGCACCTTTCATCTCTCTCTGTCGCGCCAGCTTTGCCTCGCGGTCTTTGGCTGCATCGTCTTTGAGCTGACTAGCCTGCACCTGCCTCTTCCGAAAGTTTTCCAGCACATTTATGGAAGCACTCCCCTGCATCTTTCCTAGCACCTTTCCACGGAAGGCACCTAGTTCAGCTCCTATGCTTACATCTTTTAATGCTTACTCTTTGGTCACCGCAAACAACATCGGGCACTTGTGACTACGGTACCCGCCCTTCCCTCCTCCATGACCATGCTGCGAGCATGATCTGGATGCTGGACACACATCGAGGAGTCGCGCATGTTGCCCCGGGATTTGCATTCGACAAGGAGCCCACTCCACAAACCTCTTGTTTATAGGTGCAAGGGCGAGAGTGAAAGTAATTCGGATCTGCTCGACCGACATTTCTAGGGCGGAGTAGGCGAAAGCCGTCCTTACCCATGTCTGCACACCTCGCGACCTGCTTTTGCACGGCCGCAGCTCCGCCCAGGCTACAAAGATCCAGTTTCAGGCCCAGGACTCAGCATGGGCGCAGAGTCAGCTGCCAGTCCCTGTCTTCCTTGCCCCACGGTGCGTTCCCGGGGGCCCCACTGACACCTGGGGTCGCCACATCGGTGGGGTGCCCTCCTCACCGACCATCGCCGCTCACCACGTGATCCCCGCAGGCGGCACATCGGAGGCGACACCTCGCCTGATGTCCCTCTGGACTCCCGACACCAGCATCCAGGCCGCTCGTCAGCCCGCGCCCTCCTCTGGAGCACCCGGCGCCGCTGCCTCCTCGCCGAGTGAGCACAAGCCCCGCTCCCCCCCGCCCGACCTGCCATCCCTCCTCCTGGACTCCCGCATCGTGTACCTGGGCATGCCCCTGGTCCCCGCGGTTACCGAGCTCATGATCGCGGAGTTCATGTACCTCCAGTACAAGGACATCCAGTGCGTGCGCGCAGGGTGTGGGGTGGAAGTCATCTCATCAGGGAGGCAGGGCTCGAAACTTGGGTCTTGCCTCACACTTTGCTTGAAGTGTCCGCACAGGGTGTGTTCAATCTCCGCTCCCTCACCTTCGCCCTCACTCCAGCAAACCCATCTTCCTGTACATCAACTCCACCGGGACGACGAGGGCTGACGGCGAGACGGTGGGCTTCGAGACGGAGGGCACCGCCATCTACGACACCATGTGCTTTGTAAAGAACGAGGTGGGGAGAAGGGGCCGGTGTAAGGGCCGGCCAATGGTGTATCTTCATGTCGCGGAAGTGCCTGTGCAGCCGTCGCCTGCACCCTGCTTGTTTGCGAGACGCTGCAGGGCCTTCTCCCAAGGCGCGGCCAAGAATAATTCACGGCCTGCACCCAGCTTGGGAGCATGATTCAGACAGAGCAGCAACGACCTTTCCATCCGATCGAGTGCACGTCTCTCACAGCCTCCCCCCCCCCCCCCCATTCCCCCCCTTTCTGCCCTTCCAGGTGCACACAGTGGGCGTCGGCATCGCCATGGGCCAGTCCTGCATGCTGCTGTCGGCGGGGACCAAGGGCAAGCGCTTCATGCTGGAGCACGCCACTGCCATGCTGCACCAGCCCCGCGTGCCCCCCACCGGCCAGCGACAGGCGGTGGAGATTGCCATCAAGTGGAAGGAGGTGCGCGGTGGGGTGAGGTGGGGGTTCCCTGGGGCAGGGGGCCATGTGGGATGTGTTTGTGTGGGTGTGGGTGTGTGCGCGCTGATGCCTGCTGCGGCACCCCGGGCCCCGTCCTCCCCCTGACCGTTGACCAACCCCAGTGCTCCCCGCCCCCCGACCCTCCAGGTCCTGATCCAGAAGGAGAACATGCTCAACATCCTGTCCTACACCACGGGGCACAGCGTGGAGAAGCTGGACAAGGTGCAGTGGGGTGGCAGGTTGCAGCGGAGTGGTGGCATGGCCAGCCGTGCCCTGGGCTGTTCACCCGCTCTGCTCCTCGGCCCCAGTATGTGAGTACATGTTGGCCAGTTTCCTCTTCCCCTAGACACGGCGTCACACCGCCCCCTCCCCCCCCTCCAATGCGCATTGCTTGCAGGACCTGCAGCGCCCGCTGTACATGCAGCCCAAGGATGCCATCGCGTATGGGGTGTGCGATGGCATCGTCACCCCGGAGCGCAAGATCGTGGACGACGTGAAGAAGCCAGAGGAGTGGGACCGGGAGGCGGGCCTGGTGCAGCGATAGGCTGCGGGACGGGCTTGCGCGGCCGCCGGGCGCCGGGCGCGGGGCCCCGCCGGCATGTGTATTCCTGGTCCAGTGGCCCGGGCACCGTGGTCAAGTGCGCAGCGCTGCACCCATCCTGCGTGCCTGTTTGTGTACGCCCTTGCATTGTCAAACTCCGGGAGCAAGCTACAGCTGCGGCTGGAGGGCGGGGTCGGCCCCAAACTCAGCCTGCCCGGGGGGCAGAGTTCCGGTCGGCGGGCCCACGCATGCCGGCTGTGCCCGCAACCAGCGGGTCACGGAAAGGGGGAACACCCACGCCCCGTCTGGCAGGTGCTGGATGCAGGCGGTGTAGGGCGCCGGGAGCTGCAGCGTGACCAGGGTGTTGTAGATCTGGTACCTGACCTGGTGCCGTTGTTTCCACTTCTCAAAGTACCTGGTTTGGTTTGTGGGGGGGTTGGGCGGGGTGGGGATGTCAGAGGGCCATCGGCGTCTTGATGTATGGTTGGCCGTGCAGATGGTGCGACAGGTGCAAAGTGTGCGGTGCGGTTTCGGTGCAGCAACGAGGGCCCCTGGAGGGGTGGCGCCATGCACGCACGCCAGCAATCCCGTTGGCCAGTCCCAGCAGGCGGCGCCCATGCACCTGGGGGCCAGGAGCTGGAAGGTGTGGTCCCGCATCTCGTCATTGCTGACCAGCACCCCCACCTCGCCGGCACGCACAGCCGCATACATCCAGTACCTGTGGGTGGGACGTGGGCAGGGGCATCAGTGGGATGCAGCATGGTGCAGTGACGGGGACCGGGTGTGGCACGTGTGAGCGGCGGATGCGGGGCGCGGCAAAGCGAGCAGGGGCTGCGGCCCCACCAGGCCTGCCTCCAACCTGAAACAAGGCCTGCCACCCCTCACCAGTCATCGTTGGAGCCAAAAGGGGTGACGAAGAAGGACCCCTGCTCCTCAAGCTTGGCGAAGAAGGTCCGCAGCGCAGGGTCCAGCTTCTGCGAAGAGGAGGTGGCGGCTGAGGCTTCCACCCTGTGCCGTGCAGGCTGCAAGCGAGGCACATGCTGCGATGGTGTGTGCGCCTCGCACCCGTGGGACGCCCGGCTCACCTGGATTCGCTGCGCACGCCCCGCACTCAGCACCACCAGAGGCTTCTTCCCCGGGAAGACGGTGCCCAGATGCTCCACCATGGTCCTGGGATGGGCGGCGGTCCGTGTTACTCACTTCTCATCAACGAAGCAGCTCCCCTGGGACACCCTGTCCCCACAACCCATCCAACTCACTTCATCTGTGGGAAGCAAAACATGCCCGCCCCCGCGTTCTGCCCATAGAAGCCGACGTTGGCTGCATCGATGATGATCTCCGGGGACCCCCGCTCCTCCAGCCAGGCATCAAACTGCGCGGGTGTGTGTGGGGCGCCAAGATGCTCACATGCGTGATTGGGCGGCGGCGAGGCATCCTGGGTTCCCCGGGCACGGTGCCCACCTGCTCAAACTTGTTGGGCTCGCGCTGTGACCGCCTGGCGAGGTTGGCAATGCCCTGCATGTGACATGGTGGCAGGGAGGGGGGGCCTGGTCCCAGTCAGCAAACCAAGAAAGGCTGCGCGCAGCACGCCTGCGTCCACCCCCTCCGTACCTTGATGAAAGTGTCCCTCTCGGCGCTCGACAGCTTGACCGCCTGGATGGGCTCCCCGCCACTGTCATCCTGTCCATCGGCTCTCACTGTCTGCCTGGAGAGGGTGAAGGGGCCAGGACCCTCGGCCTGGGAGCTCAGTGCCTCAAAGTAGGCTTCGACCACCTCCAGCGTGCCGGGCTGGAGCACAGTGAGCTCCTCCCCCATGGCCAGGAACACATCCCTGACGGGGATTCGGGGGGGTGGGGGAGTTGCGGTGCGGTGAGAATGTCTGATCACGAACAGTCTCAGAGGCGAGTGCTGTCACACGAAGAAGACAGCGCGTCCCCCGGGGTTCCACGGTGCTCAGCAAAGGGCTGAGTCAGGGCGAGCATGGCGCAAGTCTGTGTAACAACATGCCGGCCAACAACACTTCCCCTTTCCCTTGCTCTCTACCAAGCTCACTGCATGCTTGCCCAGAGGGGGCTCCCACAGGCAGCCCTGATGATCAGCCTGTAATCGTCCTCCGTCAAACTCAGCGACAGGGCTTGAAGCCTGGTGAAGAGACCGAGCGCCTCGCTCGCCTGAGAACGAGGGTGGTGATGATTGGTTTATGCGTGTGACACGTGCGCTTTGCTGCCGCATCCCACATCGCATCAAGCGCTGCACACCTACCTGTCGGTGGGCAGCAAACGCATGCAAGGCTGGCGTGAAGTTTCTGAGCTTTGGGGGGACACCCTGGGACACCAGCTCCTCCCCCAGCGCCAGGGCTCGCTTCCCATCGCCGGCCATGGCAGCCAGCCGTGCCAGCGCCGTGAAGCTGAGGACGGATTTCAAGAAGGGGGGGTGCCTTTGAACATAATTTCCGGAGCAGGTCCATGGCTGCAACGCCAGGGCTAAAAAGCCAGAGCTGCGCTGATGCCGGCCCCATGAGTTCAGGGTGTGCCCGCTCGCATGTTCTTCATGCCGGGCCGGCCACCCATCCTCTCCACACGCACCACATCTCCGAGGGCGTGCCAAAGAGGGCCTCCATCTCTGAGAACAGAGACTGCCCGACCTCCAGCCGTGTCTCACAGCTGGGCACACCGTCGCCATTGTGGGGCCCAGTCTCGCCGGCTTCCTGCCCCCGTGCACAGAGGGCCTCCCACTCCTCGCCCCCCGCGCACATGAAGAGGAGGGAGTTGTACACGTCGGCAGTGAGCTTGATGTCCTGCTTCTTGGCAGACTGGTATGCCTGCCAGGCATCGGCCCAGCTGTTCTGTCGTGTGGCCTGCACCAGGGCCTGACGCATGAGCGTCAGGGGCGTCTCAATCCGCTGCTTCTTCCTGCGCCCCCCTGAGGAGGCAGAGTCGACGGTCTGCATGATGTGCTGCGCGTTCAGGGGAGGCAGAGTTGCCCTCCAGGCGAAGTGCTGGGGGATCTCCCGCCTGGACCGCCCAGGGTGGCCTCCTACCAGTCCCTGAGGCCTCGCACCGGTGCACCTGGGGTCGAGCAGGGGAAGCAGCCCATCCACATTGTGAGAAACACTACATATGAGTTGGGCCATGCCCTGAATTCCAGCATGATGAGACCCAGCCCGTACCGGAATTGGATCGAACCATGCAAGTTCGAGACACACGCCAGCATCCGTTGTCTGTGTGCCCTCGACAGCGCATTAACAAACTGCATGCAGCATCGAGCGAGCGATGAAAGGGGAGACCATGCCCGATGGCTGATATCAAGGGGCGTGCTGTAGCACTGCACACCTGCATGCATGTAGCGACTCCCGGGGAGGAGCGCACGAGCGAGAACGAGTGCATTGCTGTGTGGGGGGGTGTTCCCGCGCAATTTCCTGCGCCTCCCGGGTAAAGCGGTACCACCGCCGACTCGATGCCGGGGATACACCTCCGGTAGGGCACAGGCTCAACCCTCTTTCAGCGCAGTGCGTGTGTGGACAAAAACCTGCAACCATGGGTGAGGAGGGAAGCGAGCTGTGGGAGGGCGGTGCCAGGCGTGGGGCAGCGACCGTCCGTTCTGCCGGACGCACGGGGTCGTTTCACGAGGGTGTTTTTGCGGAATCTACATTCTTGAAATTGCAATCGTTGCTTGGCTGCATGGTGGGCAGTAGCGACGCTGCGTGGGGGAAGGGCCGACCCCCGATGGCTGGGGGTGCTCGAAGCCGGACGACCATCCCCTCTCAATGCTTACAGGTAAGACTCGTGGTATGGGAGCGGGGCGCAAGCTCCAGCTGCTGCGTCGCAACCAGCGGTGGGCTGACAAGGACTTCAAGAAGTCCCACCTGGGCTCCGAGTGGAAGAAGCCCTTTGCTGGTGCCTCTCACGCCAAGGGCATCGTGCTGGAGAAGATCGGCATTGAGGCCAAGCAGCCCAACTCCGCCATCCGGAAGTGCGCCCGTGTGCAGCTGATCAAGAACGGCAAGAAGATCGCTGCCTTCGTGCCCAACGATGGCTGCCTGAACTTCATCGAGGAGAACGTGAGCGGGGCGGGGCACCTGTCATTCTGCCATGGGGCCAGGCGCCCAGGTCGACGAGCATGGCGTGACGCCAAACCTCTCAACCCCATGCCCTCCCGCAGGACGAGGTGCTGATCGCTGGGTTCGGTCGGCGAGGCCATGCCGTCGGAGATATTCCCGGCGTGCGCTTCAAGGTTTGTGGTGGGAGTAGGAGTGGCTTGCGGTGGGTGTGCCGCGCAGGACCTCTTCGTGCCTCGTCGTTTGCATGCTGGCGGCGCAGACGGTGTGTCTCCACCAGGGGCCCACCGCGCGATTGCCAGACTGCTCATCAGCTCCCTCCATGGCCATCCTTGCAGGTGGTGAAGGTGGCTGGTGTGTCCCTGCTGGCCCTGTTCCGTGGCAAGAAGGAGAAGCCACGTAACTAGGCTGTCTGTAAACAAGATCTCCCTGCACACAGCCAGAGGTGTCGAGATCAAGCGGGGCCTGTTGCTGTTGATGGGAGGGAGTACGCCAAGGTTTGAGACCACCCTGACGGGCTGGAAAGTGACAGTGGGAGCAGTCTGGAAGGAGAAGCACTGAAACTCCAGATTTCCGCGCAAGGGCCGGGGCGTGGCAGGGTGCGGCTGGTGGAGCCATCGAAATATTGAGCCTTCGCTCATGGGACAGGCATCCACGCATATTCTAGAGGTCCAGCAGAGGGGCCGATGTGCTGGCTGACTTGTTCCCAATGCAGCATGAGACGGGGGCGCCAGCGAGGACAGCCAGCAGCCATGTAGCCATTCCTCCTGCCCTGTGCTTGCCACTGCATGCCAAGCATGGGCCCTGTGCAGGAAGCCGCCTCTCGGCGAGCAATCGAGACCCGCATTTGGACACGTCAACACCGCATCACGCTCTTGCTCAACAGGATGGCTGGGGCTTGCAAAGCGCTGGCGACAGAGCCGCAGGGCCGTTGTGCAGATGTTACAGGGCTGGGAGCAGCAATCAGAAGGTTTGGGAGAGAGTCAGCGGTTCTTGCGAGCAACGATCGCCTCGTAGATGTCGACACCGGCATCGAAGATGAAGGCCCATGCCATGAGGGAGAAGCCAATGGCTGCACAGGTTTGACAGGAGAGTGGGGTCAGGAGGAGCAGGCATCCACGCGGTCAGCCAGTGCCCCGCACGAGAGGCACACCCGCAGTGCATGGCAGCCCTGCAGCGCAGGGCAACCCTGCAGGGCAGCGCCCCCCATGTCGGATGTTGCGCACGATCCCATGCAGGCATTGCATGCCCTGTGAGCGGCAGTGCCCACGAGGCTGGAGGGCTCATCACCTTCTCCCCACCTGCCAGAATGGCGACGGTGAACATGACGGCCCCCCACTTGTACTGCGCGAGCCCACGAACCCATGCACCAAAGGACCGCATTGGGAGGCCTTCGACCGGTGCAGATGCGGCCCCAGTGGTGGCCGCGCCACCGGCTGCAGACACTCCCGCACACGGCCCCGCGCCCTCCTGATAGTAGTAGATGGGATAGCCCAGCTTTCTGCGGTGACGTTGGGAGACGGGTGAGCAGGGCAAACGTGTGCTGCAATGAGGCGACATTCAGTGCAGGGTGCCAAGCCTGCTGGTCGTGATGAGGTCTGCACGTCCAGGCAAGGACAGTCTCCGTGGGCTAAAGGGTATGGCTGTGCCCACCAACGTCACCTGGTTCAAATCTCCACAAAAGAAAACACCCCAGCCACTCACTCGCAACCCGCTAGGTAGGTGGGCACGGAGATGTAGTGGACGACGCTGAGGGCGAGCTGCTCGGCAAAGTACTCCGGGACACACCAGCAATTCCGGGACGGAAGGGTCGAGTTCGGGCCGTAGTAGGTGGCCAGCGTCTCGCAGCAAGATGGAACTGCAGAGGTCCGAGATTTGAGCTGTGTTGGGGCCCCTTCTTGAAGTGCGCTCTCTCACACACGGCAACCCCGCTCATCGGGCCCCACAATTGTACCAGCGTCATTCCCCTGCCAGGAAAGGCATCTCACCGGGATCCAGATAATTGGTCAACGTCTCGGAGCATGTGTGGTCGGAAGATGTTATGTTCCACATCACATCTCTGGAGCAAGCCGTGGTGTAGTCCTCTGGCAGGGGCACAGCCTCTGCTGCAGAGGCCGGCGCGGCGAAGCCTGCCAAGGCCAGGGCGGCGAACAGGAGCACCCTCATATGGCAAGGTGTAACACAAACAACCACGCAAACGGTGTTAGGATATTTTGGTTTGCTGCAGTCTGTGAAACGCCGAGCACGTTCCTAACATCATCCGGGCATGGCGCGGGCGTGGCGCGCGTGGGAGCGTGCTCCCAGTCCGCAAAAGCCCTAGGGCGCGACTGGATCTGGCCGAGATCTGGAAACTCCCTTTCAAGCGAGGTGAGCAGCGCACGATCGCCGACTTTCCAGTCTAGCTTCATGACAAGTACTGACGGTCAGATCACACGGTCGAAGGCGGCGGAGAGGACTACGTCACTCTTAACACTGTGCTGGGAATCTGCTCAAGATCTCACTCGATTGCTCCCACGTCCCAAAGCTTTGCTACCTCCAACCTCAATTCCCAGAAACCCGCTAGATGGTGGTCATTCTCTGTCTGATTCATTATGTGGGGTGAGCGACGTGACGGCCGATTGGCTCATCGATGGCGGAGGCGACTCTTCCCCGAAAAAACTTCAGCTCGACAAAGTTGCTGGGCGAGCTCCAAGGCCATCTTATGAGGGACGGGGCGTGAAGAGCTCAACGAGGGTAAGTATGTTACTGTATCCCCGATACCGCGGGCGCTTTTCCTCATGGTGCCAGAAAACCATGTGGCAGCAGCCTCTGGCAAGATGCTGGAGTGTCCAGCACATGGCAGCAGTCAGCGGAGGTACAAATACCTTTGGGCGGAGTCTGCTGACTTGCGTGTTGTCGCAGACGCACTCCATGGCTGATTGCGCCGTCCACCCGCCAAGAAAGGCAATCTCTCCATCTTGATGGTTGGCAGGTGCAATGAGGGAGCCATCGGTGCAAGCTTGGAGCTTGCCGCTGCTTTTGCAGAGCAGGTGTTTGGGCTGGCCCTGTGACCAGCAGGCACGGCCGACGCTCGGCTGCTCAGTGTGAGCTCGGTGGCCTGCAGCCTGACTGGTGGTCCTATTCATTCCGTGAGCTGTGTGGGCACCAGAGCTGGAGTGTAGGGTGTGGAGAACTCCGGCTGCAGGGTGCACAGCAAATGAAAGCGGCCTTCCGCATCTGGCATCCCAGTTGGCTGGCGATGCCGCGACAATTGCTCAGCTGCTGGAGGACGCGTCTCCCCTCTCAGATGTCATGGATCCCCAAGACTCTCTTTGATCTAGTGAGCATGGGAGGGACTCGTCAGGCGCTCACATTTGTGAGTCTGGAAGACATGGTGCCTGTCCATTGTAGGATGGGGCGCTCGACGGTGTGGCTGATGGTCTGACCCATCCAAGACCTCATGCATGTAAGGCAACCCGACAAAGACTGCACGCGAAGCCTCTTGTTTCTGCTCATACGAACTCAAACACCAAAGGCAAAGGTTCTCCTCTGCTCAGTTCCATGCAGGCTGCCGCATTGCTGCACTCACTGGAGTGGCGAGGAGTCGAGGGTAAATTCTGCATGCACGTCCACACCTCAGTGGCTACAGCGCCTTCAAAGGCGTCCAGTCAAGTCACAGAGACAGGTGCCAGCGCTGGCTCAGTTCTTATCAAGCCCGCCCTCTCATACACTGAATGCCAGGCAATTGTGACACAGCTGAGTAGGTTAGCCGAGCTTTGAGAAGAATGTTCCTGCCTTCCCCATGCATTGGTGTGGTGCCATGGCACCCAGCGCTACACCTCCGGCATTGTCTTCCGAGCCAGCCAGCAGAGACGCAGCACTCTTGTGCAGGCCTGCGGTAGGAGGGCGGAACGTGCGCTGCAGCAGCGGCCGTCGCTGTTGTGGCGACATGTCTGGATAGGTGAGATTGAGGTGAAGGACAGTAATAATTGACATTGGGGGCGCAAGGATAGGAAGAGATGCATGGTGTCACCCAGCACGATGGTCAGCCCTGCCATTGAGGAGCACTGTGGCCTGTATATATCAGCCAGTGTGCCTGCTGCGCCTCTGCATCGAATCCTTTGATTCGTGGTATGCAATCGGCATTAGGCTTGCCTGCCGGGCCCCTCTTGGGGCCCAATAGCTACTTATCACCGCACTCTTTGTGAGCATCAACCCCGATGCAAGTTTCCACTCCTCATGCACTTCACAGACGTGGCCCGGGGACCGTTGGAGCGATCTCTTCATGACGGGCTGGCGTAACCCTCGCCCGGGGGAGTGCTTGTCTAAACAGTGGCATAAAAAATATGCATACTGGTGTCTGATCCCGGCGCTCCACCTGACAATGAGATCTGGCAGCGAGTGCATGCCACTTTGGGGGCCAGTAGTATGTATGGCGCCGTTGTGCTGGAGCTGGCCACCGCAGTCCGGCTCCCCTTGGAGCTTGCTGAGCGTGAATTTGATGCATCGGTGATCAGCACGCTCCGTGCTCCGCGGGCGGCACAGGCCCCGTAAGCCAAGGACGCTCTGGCCAGCGCTCTGCTGCGTGCTAGGTCGACACTGGGCGCGTGCTTGCTGTCCTGGCTTGATGGGGGTAAGGGATATGCGCCCCCTAAGTGCGTCTCGGAGCTGGTGGCTACAGCGAGTGCCACACACCAGATCTTGAGCTACGCCATGCGCTGCACACGCTGGTGCAGATGCTGCCGGGCTGATCGCTGACCATCAAGGATGCTCATGACGATGGTGAGGATGGAAGGAGCTCTGAGATAATACACGGGCTGGAGGAGAAAGGGCATATTGCGATGCTGACGCCAGGGCTCTCATGCTGGATAATTGCAAGTCGGTATGCAGAGACCCACGGTCCACATCCTGTCCAGCAACATCCACATTCTCCTTTCCACTTTGCAATCTACAGGGCCCACAGCTGGCAAAGATGAGGTCTCTATGCCACAGGGCATCACGCTGCGCCTGCCGTCCGCCTTGACACGATTTCTGGGGACGATAAGCCTGCGCCGAGTAGGGCCACGGGAGTCGCGCAAAGGAGGTCTGCTCCTTGGCTAGAGGGCTTTGGTGAGGCTGTAGCACCAGGCGAGCTGGGCCCCCTGTCTGCTACCCTCAGATGTCTCTTGAAGCTGTGAGTTGGCGGTCGAGCCTTGGTGGTACCAATTGACACCAGGTTGGAGGTGTGACAGGTTGATGGGGGCACCATGGCCAGCTTGCATTGCTGTGCTCCCGTAGGGCTAGCAGTGGAGGTCCCACCGGTTTGCTTGCTGCCCTCTCCCCCCCCCCTTGCAGCCGTAGATGATGGCGGGATTGCTAAAGGCCTACAACCATGTGTCAATGGCGGCCCTCAGCCATCTCAGTGTGGAGCAACCAATGCGACTGCCGCTGGTGGCGACTGCTAAGAGGCAGCATGGAGCACGCCAGCCGCCCTGGGAGACATGGACATACCTTGATCTTGGACTGGAGTGCATCTGTAGCACCATCGTGGAGGATGCAAGTACAGCTGGGCAGCAGCAAACTGAGTACAGGAGATCTCTGCAGGTGAGGTTTGGGATACTGGGGTCCATGCTGTTGGCAACGTTGATGCCCTCCCGGAACTCGCCACCACACAAGCAGGGATGCTGAAGTCCATGGCCAACCCATGCCAGATCATCAGGGACAGCGCACTGTCCCTTCTTTGATGTGCACAACCTCGTCGTGCCTGAGACTTGGGTATTGCATGCCGTGCCCATGAGCTTGTGGCCTGAGAACGCCCTGGAATCAGCATTCCATTGGGGTGTTCCATACCTCCATCCTCCATCAGACACCATCTTATCCTGTTCGTTGGAATAGCCCTGTCAAATTGTGAGAATGCACATGTATATCCCGTCCCATGTCTAGGAAGTGATTTTTGCGCCCCTCACTTCACGTTGTGGCATGCCTCAACGTTTTTACTTTGTTACTGCTTCCTCATGCAGCAAGGCTTAGGAAGTGGTGGCACAGTTTACCCCATCAAGACGGATGGGTCGTTCGCCTGCACGGAGGCCGAAATTCTGCATCAGCATTGCTGCCGGGACAATGGCTGGACGATATGCAGAGCACAGGGAGCCATCTTCGAACATCTTACATTGGTTTCAGTCCAATGAGTTGATTGGAACGTCAACGCGCGTCCTCCTATCGCATAGCCTGTGACGGCGGGAACAAGCTGGAGTCGTCGTGTCACCCCGGGGGGGTGCTACCTACCCCCCTCGCACCCTCCTTATGTGACAGGAGCAGTAGGGGAATGACTAGAAGCGACTTCGATGCACAGTTTCCTGACCCAGTTCCCATAAGTTCTCAAGCTCCTAGAATATACTGGAGGAGGACCCATCTGGCGAACCTAGAAATCCTATTAGGAGTCGTGCGGCACGATGGCTTCGCAGGGCCGCATTCCTCTTATGGGCCTGACGCTTCTCGTACTGAGCCTTGGTGTGCTCGCGAAGGTGATGTCGAAGGATGCTGGCGATGCGGAACACTCGTATTGCAGGGGATGGTCCGTACGGCCATCCACCTTGGAAGAGCAAAGCACGCCCCCTCCCACTCCTTCAGGGCGCATGCACGACGAAGTTTTTCTCACTCCCGGGAGCCACGTGAGTTCTGGCTGACGGGATCAGTGTATTGTCGTCCCGGCCTGCCCCATCCGAGTCTGCGGGCCTTTTTGGGAATGAGCGGATGTCGCACCGTCCGGACTCTGACAACCGACCCCTTCACTCCTCATCCTCGCCACTCTCTCATAGGTATGGACCGCATGTTTATGTGCTGGAGCTCAACAGTGCAGATGATCTCTGCAGGTATGAGCAGGGTCCTTGCATATCTGTTGATCGAATGAGTTTGTTTGGACGATGTTGGATGTGTTTGTGATGGAGCTTCCTCCTGTCACTGTATTGATCCCCAAGCATCACCTATACCAGATCGCAAGGGTACAGCAAGGCAGGGTCCGTCAGGAAGTCCACCCTCCATGCCATGGGGATTTCTGTCAGCGCCATTAGGATGAGTCCTTTCAAGGTCTTGGAGGCGCGGTCTACCGAGGTTATTGTCAGCGTTGAATGCCTCAGGACGGGACAGAAGGCATGCACTGCTGACAAGAACGGCAACATTGGAACTGGGAACCATGGGAATAACAACTTTGGTGACTACAATGACGGCGACAGCAACATTGGTGAGCAAGAATTGGGGAGACAGACTGTGGGCACTGGGTCAAATGGGCTACTCAAGCTTGGGTTGTAGGAGTGGTGTTAGTGACGACAGATTCCATCCATCCATACGTTGTGCCTGCTCCCAACTGCACAGGGAGCTACAACAAGGGCAACAGCAACTGGGGAGACAACAACAAGGGCACTAATCTCCGGTGCAATAATGCAACGGGAACTCGAAAGGTTGTCAACACATGTGACCTCAAGCAACTCCGCATTTCTGTGCGTGTGAACTACAATCCTCCGCCGCCCCTACCCAAGAAGCTGCCTCCCCCTTCACCCAAGAAGCTGCCTCCCCCTTCACCCAAGAAGCTGCCTCCCCCTTCACCCAAGAAGCTGCCTCCCCTCACCCAAGAAGCTGCCTCCCCCTTCACCCAAGAAGCTGCCTCCCCCTCCACCCAGAAAGATCCCCCCCCCTCCGCCTGGGAAGACCTTCCCCCCTCCACCCAGTAAGATGCCTCCCACTCCACCAGGAAAGAGATCACCACCTCCAATACAGCCCCCCTCTCCTCAGCCCTCTCCTACGTCCCCCTCTCCACCTCCTCCATCTCCTTCTCCCCCATCTCCTTTCCCCTCCCCGCCTCCGCCCTCTCCACCCTCCCCACCACCCAACCCACCACCCCCGCCGTCACCTCCTCCGCCCCCCCCTGCTACATTGACTGGCTCGATCTCCTTCAATTATCTCACAAGCACCATGGTGAATCTGCACATCGATTTCGTCCAGTCAGGGTATAACGGTTACACTGGCAGAGTGCTACTGTATACTACATCCCTCGCTAACCCCTTCAGTGTCACCGTCTCCTTCTCGGCACCAAATGTCGACATAATCAGAGTCATTACAGCCTCTGCTGCCACCAGCTATGGTTACAGCAGTGTCCTGGTCCAGGACTCTAACAACAACGTCATACTGGTTCAACAGCTGCCTTTGATCCAAAATTCTCCCCCCCCACCCTCCTCCGTCGGTGTGTGCGGCGACTCCCGGGTCTTGATGAGCAGCAGCGGTTTGTGTTCCGACCCCACCCCCGTCGTCGTGATATGTACCGAGTCGGGGGTGCCCACAGCCACTTGTGAGGCTGGGACTCAGCCTGAGCTACCTGTCTGCGAAGGCTCTCCTGTCGTCCCAGCGTCAGGGGTGTGCTCAGATAGCAGGCCCACCCTTACTGTCTGCAACGACGGCAACGTGCCCACAGCAGCCTGCCTGCCAGCCTCCCAGCCACCCCCACCGCCAGCGGTTCCACCACCCCCACCATCGCTGGCCACAGTCTCCGGTACTGCCGTCCTGTCAGACACCTCTGTCACCTTTGCCATCACCGCATCAGGTGCACTGCCGGATTTTTACAACATTGGCTTTTTCACGAAGGACGGCGCGATGGCGAGATCCAGCCAAAAGCGCGTCATCACTCAGGACAATCCGCAAACCTGGGTTGAGGCCATCTCGTCAGCCAGTCTGGTCCCATTCATTAAGTCTGTTCAAGTGGTGGCGGGTACCAACACTGGAGGCTTTTCCCCTCCCTACACAATTCAGCTCTGATCATCCCCCATCCTTCCATCCCGCCCTGAGTCTGTTTGCACCCTATGACTATTCTCATTGCAAACCATCCTGTAATCCACCTACACTGGGACCTTGCTTTGCAAGGAAATGTCGCTGAGGGAAGGTGGCAGAAAAGCTAGGGAAGAAGAGATAGGACGCCAGCATAGAAGGGTATCCAAACCTTGATTGTGCTCACTGTCCGCTGTACCAGCCCTGCGTCCCAAGGTAGGCGCATGTCTCGCATGCTGACCGGTGCCTTGTGGAGCGCAGGGTCCTCGATTACTGCGTTGCTGCGGTGATGCCGGTCCCGCTGTTCCCAGTCGGGCAGTAGATGCCAATGGCCCAGGGCGGTAGGAGTCTGGTCCGTCCAGGTCTCCCTCCAAGGATCTGTGGAGGACGTGAGATGTTGGGAAGGAGTGCGCCTCAGCAGCGACGCGCAGCCGATATCTTGCCCATCAGCACAGGCGCGATGCATGAGGCCGACATCAGTCCCCCAACCAGGCAGGTCCCCACTCAGTCACACTAACAATCTACCGTATGACCGTGTATCGGGGTCGCCACTGGTCAGTAAACACGCATGAGGAACTCCAGGTCAGACCAGCCCCCTCCAACACACCGGTCAGCCAGTGATGAATGGGTCCAAGTGTGCTCTGGGCAGCGATGGCGACGGACACAGTGTGCGTCACGAATTGGTCTTACAAGACCATGAAGGCGAAGTGTTAAATCTGTGGGGTGAGTGCAAGAAGGTTCGTTGAGACATCCTGCGTGAGCATGGCGCTGGTGCA
Organism: Auxenochlorella protothecoides; assembly: GCF_000733215.1. Taxonomy (NCBI): domain Eukaryota; kingdom Viridiplantae; phylum Chlorophyta; class Trebouxiophyceae; order Chlorellales; family Chlorellaceae; genus Auxenochlorella; species Auxenochlorella protothecoides. The sequence continues at coordinate 20,037 of NW_011934266.1, forward strand.
ATGGCCAGCACTTAATCATCTAAGCGTTGTGATGCAACACAGGACCATCCCTTTGGTTCTTAATCACACTTGCCCCTCCCCGGATCTGCCAGACTCACACAGAATATG
>NW_011934267.1:0-1396 GCF_000733215.1 Auxenochlorella protothecoides
CCTGCGAGAGTTTTGCACGGTGGTGGTGATCCACGAGTTCCGCACCTCAAAGTTGTGCGCACTCTGTCACCGCCCCTTGCAGCCCCACAAGTACCCGCCGCCGGGGGGCACCGGAACCCAGGTGCCCAAAACCAGCTATGCCACCAAGCGCTGCTCCAACCGTGACTGTCCCGTGACCACTGTGAACAGGGACGAAAACGCAGCATCCAACATACTGACTTTGACCTGCCTGTGGATAGACGGCGACCCCCGTCCCTTTGCACTCGGCGGCCCCCCTCCCTCCCCTCTTCCAGTGCGTGCTCTCCTCTCCCCTCAGACTACCTCCCATCCCCACCTCGGCGGGATGCACCGTACACACACCTCAATCCAATGTGTTATCAAGTGGATAGGCAGCCCCTGTTGTTCACTGGCAGTGTGAATCCCCGCACGACATGACGAGCCTACCAATCTGACGAGGGTTGCCGATGAGTGAGGGGACTCGACGTGCGGTGTCAGCCACCTCCATCGATCTCATCCAATCACCCAGGGAGGGGAGAAGGGAACGGTGCGACTGGGGCATGCTGGCAATGATGCGAGTGGGCACGCTGCCCACACACACATAGCACCCCTATAGGGCCACCTTCTCGAGCATGCCCATATTTTGACCATCCTGCTATTACTTCCTGGCAGTCTAGCCCGAGCAATGTAACAGGGGGCGGGCTGGTGTCACGGTCTCGGTCAACTCTAGAATGGTGCTAAACCCGCGTAAGCACCACCTTACCCGGTACGGGAGCAGTTCAATACCCCATGCCTATGGGGTCTCGAACACCTACCCCCCCCAACTCCCAACACACACCCACAACCACACCCACCTCCCCTCCCTCCACGTCGTGGGTTGTGACGGTGACGGCCTCGGTCCCGACTGTCTGTAGGACGCATTGCGCATTGACAGCGCAAGCCCATGGAGCCACCATGGCACAGGAAGGAAGGGCAACACATAATCGCCTACACACCCGCCGCTCGTTGTTCTGCGAGCAAACCTTGACCCTAAGCTCAACCTGCCACCCAGCGGCGTCGGTTGCAGCACAGATAGAACAGTCCTCAACGCCGAGCAGCCAATACTTGTCCGAGGTGATGGTGAAGGTAGAGAGTCTGGGATGTAGCCCCTCTAGTGTTTCAGGAAAGCCTGGGAGGACCGTGCATCCCCTGTTTCCTTCGAAGTACGACCAGCTGTTCACCAACCCCAAACACACCCTCTTTACACTTGAGCACTCGGATTGCAGTGGCTTCGGCTCCCGACATATGATGTTTGTCCGGGAAGCGTGAAGGTCGTGTTATACAACGACCGGCAGCGGCAGCGGGGTAGTAGGTGGCAGCAGCTGCTAGGAGCAGACTCCAGATTGACCTACTTTCCAAT